>NC_051162.1:72381230-72452769 GCF_013339745.2 Dermacentor silvarum | reverse complement strand
AGTGCTTCAAAAGTTGGTTTGGAGGGTGAATCGAATGCAGCACTGGCAATGTTGGGTCCATCACCTTTTTGGGTTGTGTATAGTTTTTTTACTGTTTTAAAAAGAAGACGTGCCCCATACGAGAAAACAACAGCTAATGACAGAGTGAAACAACAAGTAATATAATAGTTTTTAGATACACTGAGGAAATAAATTTCTGAATTTCGAAAGAATTCCTACCGTTCTTGAAATGTTTACTGCAATAGAAGCAACATGACCAGTCCACTGTAGGTGTTCCTCAAAAAAAAAAAAAAAAAAAAACACCTAAGCTCTTTACACGAGGCACCGTTCCTCTAACATCAGATCCTCTTTTAAGAATAGTAGCATGAGATTCAATACCCTTGTTCGGGGTCTAAACAACACAGCTTTTATTTTATTAGTATTGATAGAGAGCGAAAAACATAGCCACCAAAAATGTAATGCGCATAAACAATCATCAGCTTGGTTTCGAATGTCCGACACGCATATTAATCTAAAAATAGGCTGGTATCATCTGCATACATAACGAAAGTAGGTTTATCGCTAATCTTAACAATGTCAATAATATAAAAGGTAAATAGTACTGGGGCCTCTAATATGTTACCCTGAGGAAGACCTGCGGAAATTGCTGTATTATCCGAATATTCATTATTGACTACTGCCCGTTGAAGGTCGTGGTGGTGGTGAAACTGTTGATGACCGGATCTTAGATAGGATCTTGTGATGTTAAGAAACACACCCCGAAAACCATATACACGAAGTCTTGCGAGTAATGCATACTGGTTAATCATATCAAATGCTTTAGAAAAGTCCACATATATACTCAATGCTAATTCTTTTTGCACAAAATAATTTAGAGTAAGTTCGTTTTGAGTTAAAAGCACCGCTTCGGTATAATGGAATTTTCGAAAACCCTGCTGCCTGAATGTTATCAAGTGATGCTTTTCGCAAAAATTTGACATTTGTACATGTATGATTTTGTCTATACACTTTGAAAATATTGGAAGCATCGATATTGGGTGGCATTTTGCTCAATTATTTCTATCTCCACCTTTATAAATGACTGTCTTTCTAGCATTTTGTATACTCTTGGGAAAAATACCATATTTGAAACTCCAATTAAATATCTGGGCTAAGATAGGGCGGCTCAGAATATCAATAGCATGCTTCAAACGGACAATCTGAAAATCACATACATCTCGTGATCTGCTGTAGCGAATGGCCAGGAAAATTCTTTGGATTTCATTGGGATTTGTAGGGAATAAAAATGCAGTTTGAGGGTGTTGTGGGTTTAGGTAGAGGAGACAAGCAGGATGATATGCACTATGCACCAAGGACACAACATAATCATTGAAACAATCTGCAAGCCTTCTGCCAGAAAGCCTTTCATCATTAATATCAATTTCCATACCATTTCTGTCTTTATTGGGATTTAAAATATGATTTAGTCGATCATTTGTTAAATCAATCCTTTTTAGGATACCATTGTTAAACAGCTCATGCAAGTAGTCGTTCTTCACTCTTCTCAGGTGTGAGGAAACCTTATTGCGATACACCCTAAATAGAGAAAGACCGTCTAAATTTCTGCTTTGAAGGAAAAGCTTACAAAGACGGTCTTTAAGTTATGTCAAATTTGTCTGAGTCACCATCACAAGCAATCCTGACGACACGCGTGGTGTCTCTTCTTTCCTGGCGAGAATTTGCCATCTATACCAACCTCCAAGCATTGTCCTTTTTTGCACGATTGGATTCCCCATCAGGCTCTCTATTGTCAATACAAATTATCATTAACATAAACAGCATTGTTTTTGTTATAACCAAGACTGCGCGCAGTCATCTTAGTTTTTCTTGCTTTTTGCAAGACTGCATCTCGTTTTGCACGAATCCGAGACTGCGCGACAACATTTGGGCAAGAATAATTCCTTGTTCTTACTCGGTGGCATTTGTCAATGTCATCCTTAGTTATAGGGACCGCGGTTATGTCCACTATAAGAATGCGCTAGTCGGCGAGCGAAAGAAAAAGGAACCGTTCAGGCTATTGGCAGGAGCAGACAAGACTATATTTTATTCTTCTCTTCTACTAAGATCGCAGCACACAGCACGAGGAACGAGACACATCCGCATGCCCATGCACCTGAGCGCGCCATAAATAAAAGGCGGCCGATTATGATGACGATGGCCGCTAGATTAACTAGTGACTCTTGCAAAACATCACTCATTTTTTTCAGTACCGTCGTTAAGCTGATTAAGCTGTTAAGGAGTTAAGGTCAGATTCAAGCAATTATTGTTATTCGTAGCAAGTAACCTCATTATACATACACATTCTTCAGCCAATTGTCCAGCTTGAAGAGAGTAAGAATTTGAGTTGTTGCTATCAATAATGCATATCAAAATAATAAGTGTCTTAGCTCACTGCCTTGAGACATTCCCGAGTGGCCTGATATTTAAACAGACGAGTAAACACAGCTTGAGTGAAATGTCTTCTGTGTCAGATAAGGAACCTGCCGTTTAATTACCAATGAAAGCCGAAAGGTTAACCAATGCAAACATTTCTATACATTTACCGTGACCTAAACGGGCAAGTGCTTTTCTAAAATCCACAAATGTTTTTTAATGGCTTGATTTCTGAAGAGCACTATCGAAGTAGTGATTATTTGATTTCTGTTACAGCAGAACATTGCCAGAAATCATTCTGGTGACGCAAAAGTGCATTGTTATCGCTTACAAATATGGCTATTAGGTTAGATGCAATAGGTACAAATATATTGAACAACACGAAGTTGATATCGCACAATAAATTGGCCGTTTTGTCGAGACATCTTTTATCGATGGAAAAACGCAAGTTGTAAGCCAGCTTGCAGGAAAAGCAGCCGAAGTCAACAATAAATGAACGATAACAAGAATATCAAATATAATCTGAAGACGGCACAATAGTTGTGCGCAGGATAAACAACTCTGTTGTAACACCTGAAAGCACCGTGCACGGTGCAGAGCCATGTCACCTGTAGAAATGAATTTTCATGCACAGAAGAGGATCATAGTGTCTGGTCCAGATGCTGTTGCCCAATAAGGCTGCTTTATGGCAGGCAGAGGTCAGACAACATATGGATGCAAACATAGGGGCCTACTGCTTTGCATTCCATACCAAAATGAACGAATGAATGTATGTTGTTTAGTGGCGCAAGGGCCAGTGTTAATAAGTTTTCAGTGGAGCAATAAGTTCTGAGAAGTAGATGAGACATGGCTTTAAAGGCGTCTAAAAAACTACCCGCACCAGGATCAGACATTATCTCTACGCCTTTCGTCGAAACACTATACAATCATCACAGGCAAACATTAAATTTCATATTTAACACCGCATTTAAACTAAAATACCTTCCAATGGCATGGAGGAAAGCAAGAGTATTTAATTCCCAAGCAGAGCAACAAACAACACAAAGATGCAGACAAATTCAGACCCATAGCCACCCATTCAATATTTCGCCAAATATATGACAAATTACTATATCGAAGAATTGATCACCACCTTCACCCTAAAAAGCTCATTCCAATTAATCAATACAGCTTCACACCTGAACATCAGCAATAAATGCATCTAATGAAATTAAAGCAACAATAAAAAGCAAAGCTAGACAAATCAAAAACAACTATAGTCTCTTTAGACATAAAGAATGCTTTCGGTAGTAGAGGCACAACCGCAATCTTATGAGAACTAGAAATTGTCAAACTACCACTAAACATAATTCAGATTAGTAAACACCTACTTGACAAAAATAGTCATATATGAGTTGCCATTCCGTCGTTTCGAATTTAATCTGTCTCAAGGACCGCCACAAGGCTCACCTCTGAGCCCAATTTTTGGAACTTATTAGTAGCACCAATATTAAACACACAAATGCCGCCCTGTGTGAAACCACAAGCGTTCGCAAGTGGCATAACACTCATATTAATAACCAATAGTAGAAGTCCAACTCTAGGAAAGAGTTAATCATGCACTGAGGGAAATATACTGCTGGACTGAAACAAATAGCAAGATTTCCTTAGGAAAAAATTGACCTGGTAATAACTTGAAAAGAATATCAAAATATACCAACGTCTTTAATATTGGGTAATAATATTGTAAGGAGAATAAACGAAATGAAATTTCTATGGGTCACCTTTGACAGCAGTTTAAGATTTCAAAGTCACCTCAGGAAAATAAAAGAAAGGACACAAACAATCCCAATCGGACTATCAAAATTGTCAAACCAGAATCGGGGCATGTCAGAAAAACAACTGAAAGAAATATACATTAGAGGGCTCGAAAGAGCAACTGTATATGGCTAACCTATATGGTATTCAAGTGAAACCCACATAATAAGAAAATTAGGAAGCATTCAAAGACAACCTATAATTAAAATAGGTAAAGGATACCGAACAATATCAAACATAACCCTGAACGTCGTAAGAAAAATACCACCAATTCATATAACAGTTGAAAGTGAGAAGGAACTCTGCTCTATTAAAAACGACCCAGATATCTTTAGATGAGATAAAAGAAACTTTAGAACAGAATACATAGCGCTATTTCCAGACCTATGGTCATTTCATCCTGCTAAACGCAACACAATTTAATATAATAAGCAACCAGTACAAGCAGACATAAACATATATACGGACAGATCGCGACAGAGTGGCAGATGTGGAGCGAGCTTTTTAATCTTAGACAAGACAGGAAATATATTACACTCAACATTATTCAAATTACCCTCATACTAAAACAACTTTGAGTCAGAGGCAATATGCATAGCAGAAGCTATTAACAAAATTAGTTAAATAAAAGACACAAGATCATACCAAATTTTAACCGACAGCCTCTCTGTCTATAAAGGCCTCGAAAATCCGCAGAATAAAAACCACTTCATTTTTAATATTAAAGAAAAACTCAGTAAAATGGAAAAATTTTACGTATCATTTACATATGTCCCAGCACAGAAAAGAATAATAGGAAATGAAATCGCAGATGATTTAGCAAAAAAAAGCATGTACAGACAGAGAATATTTGGATATAACTATTACAACAAGTCACAAGAAGATTATTTAAAGGTAAACAAAGAGAAATACTGTGACAAAAGGAACTCTGAATGGAACTAAGTGGGTAATGAAACCTATTGCTATCAGTGGATTAGAAATGTAAAAGACATACCACCACACTTCCCATTAGGGCACTGTAAAACTCAAGCTGTGTCAGCACACGGGCGGCTGCTACGCATCGATTCTCAATTACAGAAGATGAAAAATGTAAATGTGGCCAGTACGACAGATCTGTTTACTACTACTTAAAAACATGTAAAGAAGAAAGAGAAAAGTTACAGAAGAAATCCATGCAGAACATAGCGAAACACAAACCAGAAATTGTGAAAAACAAAGAAGATATGCAAATTGTGGGAGAAATGGTTAAGAAAATCAACCAATTTCTACTTACATGAGCAAAGGGGAAACACAAAAACCACGACCTCAAACTGCAAAACTAAACCTAAGAACAGAGTGTGTTGTGTGCCTATAATAAAAGAAAGAAAAAAGTCTCTCACAGCCTAATTAGGCTAACAGAGTGGTGGGAAATGGCGAGTTCACCGGCGACGTCCATTGAACGATCCGGTAGGATCCGCATACTATAAATACTATAAAGCTGTTAATTTGACACCAACTTTATTACCAAACTAATATGTCTTAAGTTTCTCAAACTTCAAATTAATGTCATCCATTTATGTGCAAGAAGCATCTGGCAAAGATTCTGCAAATTCAATTTGTGTTGGTACTCTTTTAAAAAGAGTGGGCTTTTTGTTGTTTATTATTTAATAAGTGCTCGTCGGCGGGCATCATTTATCGAGTGTAGTGGTTGAACTAGGCATGTCATAGCCTGTAGGCAATGTTTCGGCAAGGAAGCTTGTCTTCTTTAGACGGGTCCCATTGTTGAAATGTTGGCTGCAGCTTGAGACACCTTTGTTCAACCGCTGCTCATCATTTCAAGTTTTCATTTCCTTGTAACCCTCTCTCTTTCAGTAATTACAAACTAAGCCAAGAAGCAGATTTTATGAACTTGTGTCTTGTTTGGAATTTTAATCAACCTTGCAATTGGCTGTTCTTTCAGTCCTAAGGCTAACTGCAAATTTTTGCTGTTGATATCTGAATTGGAAACATCTGTTGCTCTTTTTTGTGCACAGTGGATACTGGCTTGCACCAGTGGGCCACCATAACAGGTGCAACTGTTGATTTTATTCGTAGGTGCTCCTCATTGATTGTATTGTTTTGTTCCTCTTCAAAAAAATTATTTCAAGCTCAATTTTGCGCTTATTAGAAAGTATGTGACTGAGAAGTGCTCAGAAACCTTATTGCCAAGCACAGGAGATGTAGTGTTGAAGGGTGTTCGTAAATTTTGGTAACATCTATGCACTGGTGGTGGCGTGGAGCAGAGGTAGAACACCCGACTTCAAATCTGAAGGTCGTAAGTTCGAATCCTGCTCCAGTCCACTACATTTTCAGGCATGGAGTGCTACTGGGGCCATACTAGTTCAGGTGCAACCAAACTAGGCAGGCCCACTAAGCTTCATCAAAGTCACTCCCTCAGCAAAACAGGAATTAGCCTCCCTGGTGCAGTATTCGGCCACTACCTCCTCCCTCATGACTCCGACAATTAACTCATGGCCCTCCGTCCCCAGTGGCTGCGGAGCACCTGACCAAGGCGGCGGTCAGACGTAGGACGTGGCGTGGGGTGCTAAGAATCTCTGGGTCCGGACAGGCCGCCAATGGAAAGTGAACCTGGCAACGTTCAACACGCGCACCCTCGCAAGTGAGGCTAGCTTAGCAGGACTATTTGAGGAATTATCAGGCATTGCATGGGATATTATTGGTCTTAGTTAGGTTACAAGAACTGGTGAGACTTACACAGTGCTGACTAACGGCCACGTCCTCTGCTACAGAGGTCGTCCAGATAAGAGATAATCCGGGGTAGGATTTCTAGTTCATAGCGGGCAACATTGATGAATTCTACAGCATTAGTGAGAGGGTAGCAGTCGTCATAATAAAGCTGAATACGGGGTACAAATGAAGGTAGTACAAGCTTACGCCCCAACTTCCAGTCACGTTGATGAAGAAATATAACAGTTTTATGAAGATGTCGAATTAGCAATGAGAAAGGTGGAAACTCAGTATACTGTAATCATGGGCGACTTCAATGCAAAAGTGGGCAAAAAGCAGGTTGGTGAGAAAGCAATCAGCTACTACGGCATCGATTCTAGGAATGCAAGAGGAGAGATGTTGGTAGAATTCGCGGAAAGGAATAGGCTCCGAATAATTAATACATTGTTCAGGAAGCGCAGCAACAGGAAGTGGACCTGGAAAAGCCCTAATGGAGAAGCAAGGAATGAAATAGATTTCATACTTTCTGCCGATCCAAGCATAGTGCAGAATGTAGAAGTGTTAGGTAAGGTAAAGTGCAGTGACCATAGGTTAGTGAGGTCTAGGATTGCTCTCAACTTGAAGAGAGAGAGAGAGTGAAATTAGTCAAGAAGAAACAGGCCAACCTAGACGCAGTAAGGGTGAAAGCAGAGCAATTCAGGCTGGTGCTCACAAACAAATATGCAGCTTTAGAACAGGAAGATGAAGATAACATAGAGGTAATGAATGAAACCGTAACTAGGCTGATCTCAGAAGCAGCAATTAAAGTGGGAGGTAAGGCACCAAGGCAACCAGTAGGGAAGCTCTCCCAAGAAACAAAAAGACCTAATAAAGAAACGACAAAACATGATAGTGTCGAACTCAAGAGATCAGATATAAATCGCTGAACTGTCAAAACTGATCAACAAGAAGAAAGTAAGGGATATTCGAAATTATAACGTGGGAAAGATTGAGGAAGCCGTAAAATGTGGACGCAGCATGAAATCAGTAAGAAGAAAGCTTGCATAGGACAAGGCAAGATGTAGGCACTGAAAGATAAGCATGGTAATATCATCAGCAAGTTAGATGGCATAGTAAGAACAGCGGAAGAATTCTATACTGACCTGTACAGTTCTCAAAACATTCAAGATACTTTCGTTCGAAATAGTGATGAACAGGGTACAGAAGCTCCTTCTATAACTAGCGATGAATTTAGAAGGGCCTTGAAAGACATGACCAGGGCGAAAGCGGCTGGATAAGATGGAATAACAGTAGATTTAATCAAAGATGGAGGAGATATCATGCTTGAAAAGCTGGCGGCCCTTTATACACAATGCCTCACAACTTCAAGTGTAACAGAGAGCTGAAAGAACGCCAACATTATACTTATCCATAACAATGGAGACGTTAAAGAATTGAAGAATTACAGGCCCATTAGCTTGCTTTCAGGATTGTATAAAATATTCACCGAGATAATTTCCAATGCAATCAGGACAACACTTGACTTCAGCCAACCAAAAGAACAGGCTGGCTTCAGGAGGGGATATTCTACGATGGATCATATCCATGTCATCGATCAGGTAATCGAGAAATCTGCGGAGTACAATCAACCTCTCTATATGGCTTTCATAGATTATGAAAATGCATTTGATTCAGTAGAGATACCAGCAGTCATAGAGGCATTGCGTAATGAAGGAGTACAGGAGGCATACGTGAATATCTTAGAAAATATCTAGAAGGATTCCACAGCTACCTTGGCTATCCACAAGAAAAGTAGAAAGTTACCTATCAAGAAAGGGGTCAGGCAAGGAGACACAATCTCTCCAATGCTATTCACTGCATGCTTAGAAGAAGTATTCAAGCTCTTAGACTGGGAAGGCTTAGGAGTGAGGATCGACGGCGAATATCTCAGCAACCTTCGGTTTGCAGATGACATTGTCCTATTCAGCAACAATGGGGACGAATTACAACAAATTATTGGGGACCTTAATCGAGAAAGTGTAAGAATTGGGTTGAAAATGAATATGCAGAAGACAAAGATAATGTTCAATAGCCTGGCAAGGGAACAAGAATTCAGGATCGCCAGTCAGCCTTTAGAGTCTGTAAAGGAGTACGTTTATCTAGGTATATTACTCACAGGGGACCCTGATCTTGAGAAAGAAATTTACAGAAGAATAAAATTGGGTTGGAGTGCATACGGCAGGCATTGCCAAATCCTGACTGGTAGCTTACCACTGTCGTTGAAAAGAAAAGTGTGCAATCATTGCATTCTGCCGGCGCTAACATATGGGGCAGAAACTTGGAGGTTAACAAAGAAGCTCGAGAACAAGTTAAGGACCGCACAAAGAGCGATGGAACGAAATGTCTTAGGAGTAACATTAGGAGACAGGAAGATATCGGTGTGGATCAGAGAACAAACTGGGATAACCGATATTCTAGTTGACATTAAGCGGAAGAAATGGAGCTGGGCAGGCCATGTAATGCGTAGGATGGATAACCGGTGGACCATTAGGGTTACAGAATGAATACCAAGAGAAGGGAAGCGCAGTCGAGGACGGCAGAAAACCAGGTGGGATGATGAAGTTAGGAAATTCGCAGGCGCAAGTTGGAATACGCTAGCGCAAGACAGGGGTAATTGTAGATCGCAAGGAGAGGCCTTCGTCCTGCAATGGACATAAATATAGGCTGATGATGATGATGATCATGAAGGGAGTTTCGGCTTTACTCAAGCGAATTGTTTGGCTTTTTTGCCCAAGCTTACCACATCTACTCGATGTAAATAAACTGGATGATTGATTGATTGAAAGAAAGTATCCCAGCTAACAGTAGTGACGCTGAAGGAGAAAAAAATATAAAACACGGTGCGTGATACAATTTTAAGGCTGTCGGTGTTCGTTCTTCAGATCTCTGACGACCGAATACTACCTACCTTGAACTTCCATTTTATGTTTTAAAATAGTTTTCAGATTACCTGTTGGCTAACGTTAGCTGGGATACACGGTATTTTAACAGCGGCGCTGTTAGGCTTTTCGTTTCCCCGCATAGCATTCGCAAAAACTCGCCTAGTGAAGACATCGCTGTGTGTTGCCTAGCAACCACCTGGCACAGCTGCGCCTAGCTTCTCCTAGCTTCGGCAACGACCCTCCGCTGCCACGCCAGCGATGACGTCACTGCGCGTTGCATAGCGCAGCTTGCAGCACCGACACCTCGTTCCAATGCCGACAACTTGTTCCAGCAGACCCGCTCCGTCAAAGTGGTCGTCTAGCAATCACTTACCCAGCTTCGTCAAGACATGACATTGCTTCGCACCACAATTCTTGCTTTGCTAATCATGACAAACCTTTGTGAAGCTTATCCATGACGCCACAATGGTTATAAAGATCACGCACAACTCTCGTAGACTTCGCATTGAATAAATGTAACATGGGACGGCCGAAGAAATAGTAGACTCACGAAGAAGGAACCGCTCAGCTGGAAGCTCGTCGTGCCGCCAGCCGAGAACTAATGCGGCGATTGCATGCTAATCCGGAGTACCGCGCTGAAGCGGGTGCTACTAAACAGCGACGAAGGGCCGAGCCCAGGAAAACGAGCGTTGTTGACTGAACGACCAGTGAGGTCGGGGAAGTGATCCTGGCTACCGAGTCATGCAGAATTTCCAGCGTCCAGTCCGTCAATCAACGAGTGGCGCCGATGGCTGATTCCAACGGGATTTCCTCGGCGTCGAGTTTGGAGACAGCTGCCGCGTCTGTGACCGGCTTTGCTTCGACACCGATCTGTCTACTATGAGCTCGGTCACCTATGAGCTCGGCATGAGCTAGGTGATCATCAGCTGCGCTGTTTCTTCAGCCTTGGAGAACTTGGTGCAAGCTGCGCAAGTTTTTTTCATACTGCTTGTTTTAGTTGATCTAACTGCGATCTATTATGATATAACTTATTGCCGTGAATGCGCATGCGCAGTAAGCAGATCGTGTTATTTTGTTTCTTCAATAGATGACGAGACAAGTGCTGTCTTCATGCCGCTGCCTTTTAGAGCGCTGTGGTTATTATCCATTAGGGCACTACACACGCTATCCCATCAAGTGAAGTGGCCAACTCAAAGGAGTACAAAGAGTTTGAAGAAGTACACTTTTGCAAATGCTCAACTTTGAATGAATGAACACGGCAGAGTAAGCAACTCATGGTAAATGTACAACAGCGCGCCTAAAACACAAATACAAGGGAAGGAAACACCGAGTCCTGGGCGAGCGCTACTGTATCCATCAAGCCGCACTTGCGCCGCGAGTACTTCACAATTAGATACGTACAACCCCTACCCCATACGTTAAGCTTAAGAGACAGGAAGAGAGCAGTGTGGATCAGAGAACAAAAGGGGATAGCCGACATTCAAGTTGACATTAAGCGGAAAAAAATGGAGTTGGGCAGGCCATGCAATGCGTGGGATGGATAACCGGTGGACCATTAGAGTTACAGTATGGATACCAAAAGAAGGGAAGCACAGTCGAGAACGGCAGAAAACTAGGTGGGGTGATGAATTTAGGAAATTTGCAGGCGCATGTTGGAATCAGCTAGAGCAAGACAAGGGTAATTGGCGATCACAGGGTGAGGCCTTCGTCCTGTAGTGGACATAAAATATAGGCTGATAGTGATGACCCCATAGCGTACATAGTGCCCAGCAAAATATCGGCGAAGTAACACTATGGCCAGGCGAGTGATAACAAGCTATCCCAGTGTGTATGGCGACATATACACGGCTTAAGCTGCTATGGGCTCATTCCAATATCCATTTCGGTTCGCGATGGTGTCGGTCGCCGCCGCCTCCGCCCCTGGGAAACGTAACCGCTATCGACGGAAATTCGAATAAAAGTGCCCGGTCTCCCCCGGGATCGAGCCCAGGCCCGCTGCGCGGGAGCCGGATACTTTACCACTGAGCCACGCAAGCGCTTGCGATCAGGCAACGGAAAACTCTCCTATAAACGCGCCCCAAGCTGGCGCGCAGGCGCAGACGACCGGAGCCTCCACCAGTATGGTGGCGCCATCTAAATAAGGCGCCTGCAAACGCATCGTGCGCAGGCGCAGTCGATGAGATGCTATTCAGACGAGGCGCGCAATCAACGCATCCCGATGTGAGATGTGGGCCACGTATTCTGGATACCTCTTCGGTACACGTTATGGCGTTACTCGCAAGGTACGAACCGCTACCGAAGAAGCGAATCGTAGAGCTACGTGCGCGGCTACAACCAGACTTGATCGGGCTCAGCAGACTGCTGTGCAGAGAGCATTACGCGCCAGTGCTCGCCGTCGACGCCGGGCGGAGAGTTCAGATCGTTCTCGTCAAAACGAGGCGAAGAGAATTTGCCGAAAGATCCCTGTTGTGCGTGGTGCCGAAATTGGAGCTACTCTTCAGCCGCTCCACCAGCTTACGCTGTGACTGCACTGCGTGTGTCTCGCAGACCTGTGACGTTTTTACGTGTTCAAACCGTTACAAAGGTATACGTTCTTTACAGCGTATTAGCTAGTATGGGCTCATTCCAACAGCCGTTTCGGTGCGCGATGTTGTCCGCTGCCGCCGCTGGTGACCGTAACCGCTATCGCTGGAAATGCAAAAAAAAAAGTCCGGGTCTCCACCGGGATCGAATCCGGGCCCGCTGCATGCGAGTCAGATACTCTACCACTGAGTCACGCAAGCGCTTGATATCGGGGGAGATGGGACCAGTCAAGCTGCCGGTAGGCAGATTTTAACCCGCCATCGCCACCGCTTATGTACATCAGAGTACTTATTTGTTAAATAAACCTCAATCTGGCAGCGCAAAATGCCCTATAAGCGCGCCCTAGACAGGCGCACAGGCGCAGACGATGACATTCGTTTCAGCCGAGGCGCGCAATCAACGCTATCCCGAGCCTCCGCCAGTATGGTGGCGCCATTTAGTTAAGGTGCCTGGAAACGCAGCGTGCCCGACATGTAAATTGCATATAGCAGTTGCATGCTGCATGTGACTGGTCCTGGTTAACTCAATCAGGCTAGGGGTCACCAGCCCGTTTTGAAGATTCAAATATACAATCATCATCATCATCAACAACAACGTACCGTGCCACTGGTCAAGTGATGTGAGATCTGCGCCACGTATTCTGGATTAGAGCACTGCACGGGCTCGGGCTTACCCGAAAGCCCGCGGGTAGAGCAGTTTTTTCACGGGCTCTGGCCGGGCTCGGGCAAGGCGTGTGCTTTTTGACCCGGGCCCGGGCCGGGCTCGGGTTTTTTGACGCGGGCCCGGGCCGAGCTCGGCCTTTCTGCGAGTTATTCTCGGGCGTCTCAACTCTGAAAAACATGTATTTTTCGGTCTCGGGCCGGGCTCGGGCCAGTTTTGAGCCGGGCTCGAGCCGGGCTCGAGCCGGGCTCGGGCCGGGCTCGGGCTTAAGGTAAAAAAATCCCAGCATATCCACGGAGTGAATGATGATGAGTGGGCGAAGCTCCGGAGGGAATCATCGGATCTCCCGCTTAAGGGGAAGCTAGCACAAACGCGTTAGAAACGTGCAGTACTCTCTAGTAAGGGGGAGCGGCCACAGCGTCTTACGCAGCCATTTACACATGCCGGAACGTGCACCGCGTTTGCCGACGCCATCACATGACTGCTGAGAGAGTATACCCCCGTATTCATAAACGCTCCTCGACTTGAACTTGACTTGCCACCGCCTTGGGCAGCGCGTTCGAAACGCGTTGAAGGTAAGGCGGAGAGGCCACAGCGTCTTACACCAGCTTCTTACACGGGCCGTAACGCGCTAGCACAAACGCGTTAGAAACGCGCTACAAACGTGGCCTTTCGTTAATGTCGGGTATTTATTGCCATCGTGGTGCGTGTGTCTATGTGCGCTTCGTGGCGTAGTGGGCTAACGCCGCGCGCTCGGAAGCGAGGGGTCCCTGGTTCGATTCCGCGCTACGGACACAACTTCGGAATTTTTTTTCTCATTTTCCTCAGACTGGTTACACACTACTACTACGACGACGGGGACGGAACGGGTGCCGCTATAAGGAGCTTCGCTCCTAAAAGGTGGCGGGCCGGGCCGGGTGGGTAAGGTAGATTATTTCCGGGCCCGGGCCGGGCCCGGGCCGGGCCCGGGTCTCGCCATAAAAGTTTTGATCGGGCTCGGGCGGGCCGCTCAATGTAAAAACGGGCCCGGGCCGCAAAAATCCGCCCGTGCAGTGCTCTATTCTGGATACCCTTCGGTACACGGTATGGCGTCTCCTCGCAATGTACGAACCGCTGCTGAAGGAGCAAATCGTAGCACTACATGCGTGGCTATAACAAGGTATCATCGGGCTCAGCAGACTGCTGTGCAGAGAGCATTACAAGTCGCAGCTCGCCATCGACGCCGGGCGAACAGTTCAGATCGTTCTCGTCAAAACGAGACACTGCCGTGAAGACACTGTTGCGTGTGGTGCCAAAATTGGAGCTACTCTTGAGCCACTCTACCAGCTTACGCTGTGACTCTGGTGTGTGCGCCGCGCAGGCCAGTCACTTTTTTATTGCGATAGCAATTATATGGACACTCCAAAGCAGATTTCTGCCATCGGCGTCGCCGTCGCCGTTGCCGTGAGGTTCCGTATGACGTCAATGGAGATGAAATCGTCGCCGCGCGCCGCCGAGCGCTGTATGTGCGAGTGAAAGGGCGCGAGGGACGCGCGCTTTCACGGGGAGTGAACGCACGGCGGAGAACAAACGCGCGTTCTGTGCTGTGCTCCCTTAAGGGCTGCAGAAGTAGGCGTCTCTTTCCTCCTTTACAATCACCATATATGTAGAGCAAACGCGCCTTCTTCTGACGCACGAAAGGCCGTGGGGGGAGGGGAGGGGGAGGGAAGGAAGGGAGGCGACGTTTAGCTGCGGCACCAAGTGCCTATTTATATCAGAGGTTCCGGCAACAGTCACCAACGCCGCACGCATTTTGTGCGAACGCGGGCAAAACGCCGACGGCGTCGACAACAGTTCTGCGTGTTGCCGGTGCTGCTGCATGTCCAAGTTTATACAGCTGATAAAGGTACTAACATTACTCCGTATAGCTCTCTACAAATTTCCTATCGCAATTGATGCTTCGCCTTTCAGGTGAAACTGCGACAACTTTTTTTCTTCTAAGGCATCAATATTAGGGCAAAGATGCTCTGAAGATTCTATCTAATGCTTTAATATTTCTCCAGGTACTTCATGCCAGTAGCATCTTCAACTAGAATAACAGTTCTATTTACCAGATATATTCACACTCTGGTGAAAAAAGAATGTGGTTGATCCCTCTTATATAGGAATCGGTATAGAACACGAAAGTGAAACGTGTCTTCACAGAAGTAGTGTAATGTTTATTGCACATTGATATATAATGTCTATTGGTGTTTTGTGGCCAAAGCGCCCTTAGGCGTTGATGCACCCACGCTGACGCCTGGTGGCACGTCTCCTCCATCACGACTACCAACGTCGATGACCATGAGCAACCGTCGTGCATATGGAAGCTGCACTACGCTGCACACGCTAGCACAACGCGAAAGACGAAGCACGTAACTGACACACTAATACAACGCGCAAGACAAAGCACGTAACTGAATCGTCACCGAGTCAAATCAGCGCGTACAGCGCGTCGTAATTGCAGCCTCCGCGATCAACTTCAGAAACATTTTCAGAGCTAATTGCGGAGGCCACGCTCCGCTGTGCTGAGTACGGTGAACGCCACCTAGTAGTGCTTCTGCGAGAACGCGTTGGTAGTGCTTCTTGATGCCAGCGTCCCTTCGAATGCTGAGACCACCGAAGCGTTCACTGTCGGTGCGCGTTAGTGTCATAATGCAGTACTTCTCTTTTCTGCTCGTAGGCGGCGGCACCGCCCCAAGCAAGAGCGCGGGTACACGGAGGAGTGTTAGATATATAAGGCGCGTCTGTGTAGCTCTCTGCAAATGCGTTTGTGGCGCAATGGGTTAAACGCTCGGCGATCTATCGTCGCGGACCGAGAGGTCGTGGGTTCGATTTCCAAATTTTGCATGTTTGTGGAACTTTTTCTTCTGGTTTCTTTCTGTGTATTATGTTCGTGTATGTTCGTGTGACGTATTTCCGTGACGGAAATACGTCAGTGAAGTCTTGGTGGACCCCGGCATAAAACACTTTCGTGTTAAAAAACAACACTGCCACGTTCTGTTTCTTCATATACACAATCATCACATACACAATCTACTACTTATCCAACGTAGATAACCGGTGGCGGTAACAGGGTTCCACAAATTGTGGTCAACGTTTGGCCAAGTCGTAGGTTCCCAGGGCGTTCTTCAAGTTGCAGCCTACCATATAAGTGAAATTATTACCGGCTGGATGCACATACAATGTTTCGTTTTTGTTGCATAATGCTGCAAAGTTCTCTAAACACTCTCTAGAGACCACATTGAGATCCTTCCTCGTTCTCAATATACGCAGATCGCAAGTGCTATGCATATCTGAAAATAGAAAGAGGTTGTCAGTAGATGTTGGAATCTGCGTTAGCTGCTCTAATATATTGGGATTTACCAGGACTAAAAAGCGCTTAAACTTTGTGCCTTTTTATTTGTCCTCGCAATGCTTAGCGCTGTGCAAATGAGCTTTTCGAGACAGTGGTTAGTCATATTCGTAATAATAAATCACAGAAGCAGGGATAAGAATTTAGAAAATTTACTTAATTGCACATTTTGTTCTAGCTTACGCACAGACTAAATGGGAACCAAGTGAGAAAGGCCTAACCTGATTTTTTTAATGCACTAGAATCCCTTTTAGGGGGCTAATATAGACTAAGATGTAACCTCAAAGTGCACTTCTTTGGTTGAGGCATTGCCATTTGGTAGGATGACTACTACTTTTTCCTTGGTTCCGTTCCAGAAAGCTCACTCTGCCATTGTAGGTATAATAATCAAGCACATGCCTTTGCTCATTAAGGGTTATGAGCTATTTATTGGAAGTCAGGGATGTTTGCCAGCATGTATATAGCCACTGGCATGCTACTCTACTAAGGGGATGGGGGAAATAAAAAGTTACGGAGGAGTGAGCAACACAAAGTTGAAATTAAAAGCAGACTTGATTTTTTGATTATGGGGTTTTACGTGCCAAACCAGTTCTGATTATGAGGCACGCCGTAGTGGGGGACTCCGGAAATTTGGACCACCTGGGGTTCTTTAACGTGCACCTAAATCTAAGTACACGGGTGTTTTCGCATTTCACCCCCATCGAAATGCGGCCGCCGTGGCCGGGATTCGATCCCGCAACCTCGTGCTCAGCAGCCCAACACCATATCCACTGAGCAACCACGGCGGGTAAAGCAGACTTGTGCGACCTTGCACAATCACAACCCAATTTTAGGGGAAGCTGTTTTGTTCGAGCCGTTGAAAAAAGAGTTTCAGTTGCCTGTATTTAAATCACATAGTTGGAAACGTTGCACGTATCAGAGTTCTCCTTTGGGAGTTCTCCGCATGTAAAACTTTTCAGTTCAATTATTTCGCCAGAGCATTGCTTCTTGTGTTGCATGGTATTCTCTGGTATTCATTAAATTTGATCTAGGTTCCATGTACAGTTCCCCAGAAATAGAGTTATCACCACAAATAGGAAACGTATGGTTGATCCCTTTTTCATAGGAATTCGTAGAACACGAAAACGAAACATGTCTTCACAGAAGCTGTTGCATGTTTGCTTCATGAACTCACGGTTCGCTGCAGAGAAACGCGCACGATTTGCGGGATGGAGAATGTGTTGCATGTTTGCTTTGCGCGCAGCGTCCTGCTGGCAAACGGCGTTGAACCGCGCCAGGCGTCTCAACGCACTCACTTGCCTCTGAGACATTGATAAGGGCGCTCAAAGCCGCGTGTCAGTCCAAGCGTCCGGGGCAGGATGGTTTCGATGTAGGGCATTGATACTAGAGGTCCTGGGTTCGAATCTTGCCGTCGGACCCTTTTAATCAAGTTTGTTTTATTATTTATTACAAAGTACACTTTGAAAATGGCGAGTCACGAAGCCGTTTACACTTGATTCTTCATTCTGCTGCCACACCGCGTTGGAGCCCCCGCTGCGCTGTTACTACCGAAGCGCCGCTCCCTGTCGGAAGTCGTTAGTGTCACGATGCAGTACTTCGCTTCACCGCTCTAAGATGGCGGCGCCAGAGCCAACGTTACATCCGTTGCAGGAAGTCATGTGTGAAAGCCACACTTTCGTGTTAAAAAGTCGCAGTAGGCCCTAATGGTGAAGCATCAATTGCGATAGCAAATTAGCAGAGCGCCATACTTTTATAGGCCGAATCAACTTCTAAGCATTCGCTTGCTAACTAAATTAACAAGCATGGCGTCAGCGCGCACAGCAAACATGAGCCAGTCGCACTCGATGACCGCGGACACTCGCTGTCATAACGCTGGCTTAAGGAAACGCGGACACTCGCTGTTTAAACGACGGCGTGAAATAACGCGGAAGCAGCAGCGGGTGGCCTTCGAGTTGTGTATCGCTTCAACGCAACCTGAGCGCCGAGAACACACAGCGTGCACAATGCTACGAGGCGCCGACGCACCTACACTCTGCCCGCAACGAAAATCGCTCTCAAGATACGGCCGTGCGACCGCGCGCAGCCATCATATACGCAGTTGCAGCCGCAGTATAATGCTCCCCCCTCCCTCCCATCCCATCGATGCCTCGCGAAGTTGGGTGCCTCGCGCGTGATGGAAGACGGCACGCTTCCTGCCCGCTTTCCTTCCCTCCGCGCGGGCGAGATTGAGCCGCGACCGTCGGCTCCCCTCGCACGCCTTCACTCGCACATTTAGCATAGGATGCGTGGCGACGGTGTTATAGTCCTTGGACTCAACACGGAACCTCACGGTGACGGCGACGGCGTAAATGCACCTGTAGTGTTCATATAATTGATGCCGCAATAAATGTAGTTAAGAAGAGCAGCGTGACACCTGGTACCACTTCTTAAAACTTTTTTTTTTACAAAGAGCAGCAATTAATGCAGATGCGTTTCAACTGGCATGCGATAGCGCTCCCACTAATTTCACTCAAGTTGGTCTTGCTCACATCTATAGTTAGGCCAAGGCCGGCAGCAAATTTTGCGGTGCTCGTACAACAGATAAAGCGCAGGAGCATTTGCAATTGTAATTGTAATTTTGCTGAAATCTGTAAAATCCAGTACATTATAAATTTTGTTTGCTAACACGTTACCCAGCACGCTTCCCTTAGTTTCTAAGTATGAACAAGGTGGCTTCTTTAATTCACTGAGGACGCCACAGAAATAATGTGGCATTCGTCATTCTGACGTATGCTACAACCGCAAAAAACAAGGCTTCAATAAAGGTTTTCGATGCTCATATTTAAGCCAGAAACCCGAAATTTTTGCCCCACGATACACATTACATTCTCACAATTTTCTCTGAATAGGGAGTTTACATTTACTGCATTAGCGTGACTTTCTGGAATGTTTGAATGAGTAACTTTCTACAAAGGCTATAAATAACGTACAGAGATGAAACATGATTGTCAGTAACTCACAACATACTTCCTGCTTTAAGCAAATAGAATCACCGTGCCTCGCTTCGTTAACCGGTGATACTGGCCAAAAGTGTCTACATGCTTATATGTGCTACACGTCAACACATGAAAATCGGAGGAAGACGACTATTTAGTAAGCCTTACAGACCACATATTTAACCTAAACACATAAAGGTTTCGGTACGTGTCACCGGTAAAGTGGTCCTTTTTATGAAATTATGAAATCTCTGCTGTTTTTAGTTCTTGGAGCAAACAGATACACTTTTGACGAATTTCGTATAACGCCTCTGAAAGAGGCAATTTTTATTGGTGACCACATTGACAAACAATGTTCCAAAATTCGTTCCCAAACTTTTGCGTTCGTTCTCCACACTTTCTGAAAATGTGAATTTCGTGAGGTGTCTACTTTCTTTCAACCGTGAAAACTGGCATACGAGCGTATAATGTTTTCGAGTATTTCTGCCAAAGAGTTGGATGAGATTTGCTACTTCTGGGGGCCTTCGCGAGGAGAGTTCGCCCGGAAGTAAGCCGAGTACAGGGCTGGGGAACGGCTGCGCCAATTAGGAAACTAGCGCGTAAGCGGTGGCCGCCTGATTTTGATCACACGTTCACACGTAACCGAGGCAGACACAAAGCTTCGGTTGCAGTCTATTTCCCGTCAAATCCCGTCAAATCCCCAGAGTGCATGGAGGCGTTTTATTTATCTATTATGTTTTATTAACAGGTCAATACAATTAATGACCGATTATGAATGAACCTGATAAATACTTCTGCGCTGTAATGACCTTACGATTTTTTCATTTTTTCATATCAAACGTACCTTATTCCTGTCGCTACGGGGGTCGCTTGCTAAAACCGCGTTAATATTTACATTATTATAACGAAGTGCAACAGAAACATGTGCAATCATTGCCTATGCCTTTGCAACCGTACTACCTCGGTGCTTTCGTTGGTATTGTAATGTTCAGTGGGCTCGGCGGCGCCGTCGCAGACGTCATGAGTAACCACTTCTATCTCTTACAGATGCTACTTGACCTGGCTGGGATCGCCGGCCCTACTGCGCCTGCACTAATTTCCCAGTATTACATCCAGGGGACTTTGGCTCTATCACACACAAGTATGAGCAGCATCGTTGCGTTATCGCTGCACTCGGCTGGGACAATCACCGCACCCGTGGAGAACGCACCAGCCATGACCGCAACCCCGATCCCAGACGAGTCATTTGTTGAACGAGTGACAACAGCGACATCAACTATCGCTTATAAACGGCCGGGCAACCTGGGGCTCCCTTCAGTGAGCTCGGCGGCACCATCACCGACGTCATGAGTAACCACTTCTTCTTTATCGT
Source organism: Dermacentor silvarum (assembly GCF_013339745.2). NCBI lineage: Eukaryota > Metazoa > Arthropoda > Arachnida > Ixodida > Ixodidae > Dermacentor > Dermacentor silvarum. The sequence continues at coordinate 72,431,970 of NC_051162.1, read as the reverse complement.
ACAGGTTATCAACAAATGGTCATTTGTTAAATGAGTTAGAAGTAATGACAAGGTCAATCCAAATTGGTCGCGAAGCTTCGGGCGAAAAGCGGTTCAGAACAAATTGTTACCGACATCAGCAAGGGTGGTTATGGGAGTAGCGATTAAAGCACGACTGTTTGGGGAGGGTACGAACACTGGGAAAGAAAAACGGATTTTTTAAAATAAAGCGAGTAACAGCTTGGTTTATTCAACAAAACAAAATTCCTAATCAATTTTATATACGCGGGGCTAGAAAAGAAAAGACAGGTTTATTTTACTTTTTCATTATCAATAAATAGCGTTGTTCAGCGCCCACTATAGGAGGGTGCGTTGACACCGCTATCACTTGCAATGCTCTGTAGCTCGTGAAGCATACAGAAAGGCACGCTCGTAAAGTTCACCTGCTACAATACGCCCCCCCCCCCCCCCTCTCATACGTTGTGTTTTTTCCTTGTCGATGTTTGTCTGAATTTCGTGGCGCGGGTAGTTGCATCGTTTCTTAACCTGTTCAGTCAAAAGTAGTGAGTTCAGATCACCAGACAATTGTTTACTCTAGCTGATTTTGTGCGGCTACGCTGGCCGACAGGCTTAGCGTCCGAGGATGGGACAAGCCCTCTACACCCAAAGCTTTCGTGGCCTCCAAATAAAGAGTGTTCCGTGTAGCGGTGCGATTTCGACACCCGTACGGCGGAACTTTTCCTATATCGCTTTCTGCGCTGAAAGCTCGAAACGCCCATCAAGTCGAATGGCGGGGCATTTCAACGTACAGCTCTAGTGGCAGCCCACCAAAACACATTTTGCGCCTTTGAGAACAAAATGACGTCACTTGCTTTAAACGGATATGGCGTCACAATATTTTTCCACTCGTAGTGTTCCCTCCTCACACAGATGCGCTAAGCCCCATGAACCGCCGTTGAACTGCCATGTTTTGAACATATAGGTTCCTATGAAAGCTTCGCTACCAGGTATATTTACTGTGGTAATGACGTCTGTTTAGTGGGGCTGCCGAGCCCTCGGTGCATCTTGCCTTGTTTCTTTGATTCCTTTGAGATGATCTGCTTGATTCTGTTGCTCGGTGGTGACGATGAGGAGAATCCAGGCTCGAGCATGCTCGATGAAATAAGAGAACATGCTAAGAAAATTAAAACTTCACAGAAATCTTTACAAGCCGGATTTCATAATGTTCAGTCTCGCCTAGCGGAAATTGAAACGTCACTCGCGTCTTTCCAACAACACGGTAAAGGAAATCAAGTGTGAAGAGAAAATTATTGTTGTTTGTAGGTAAATAGAACATCTGATTAACAAACTTAATGAGCTATAAAATAGAAGCCGCCATAATTATATCATGTATAGACTGACAGAACAAGATAACGAAACGGCTACTGATTTGAGGCAGGCAGCCGTTGACGACATTCTAGGTGTAGACGTTCAATCAATCGAGTGTGTTCAACGTATAGGTAAAAAAAAAAACTAAGTTCGACCTGTCATTCTGGGCTTTTATAACTTCACCCAGAAAATGTCCGTGCTTTGAAACTGTTTCAAACTAAAGGCAGTTCTTTATCTATCTCGGAGGGTTGCTCGGTACCTGTTCGCACTATAAGCAGTAAGCTTTGGCAGTGATGCAAAGCCGAAAAGGAAAATGGAGATAAGGTTACCCTTGTCTACAACAAACTCAAGGTAAACGACGAGTTGTACGTTTGGGATGAGACAAAAAATTCAAGAGTACTGCTCAAAACAACCCATTCAAGCAGATGCTGGGGAACATAAAGCTGCATGAACGTGTCCAAGTAACCGTGCAGATTCATTGTCCTTGATATTGTCACAGGGTGAGGCACAGCAAGGGACAGAGGAATGGGAGAACAAGGTTCATCTTGGCATCGTGCGTCGACGCTTACGCTCCCTAAAATACTTACGGGCAAATTACGACTATTACGCTTCGTAAGAGCGGTTACTGGCAAATTGAAGTACATAAACAAAACTACTAAAAAACTGTTTTCGTCACTCCAGATGGCCTTTATGAAGTGAGAGTACTTTCTTTCGGCCTTCGTTCAGCACCAGCAACATTCCAACATATGATGTACACCGTTCTAGCTGGTCTGAAGCGGCAAAGCTGCCTCGTCTACCTCGACGACGTGGTTGTTTTTTCAGCGACATTATATGACCACCTGAAACGACTGCGACAAGTTATCGAAGCCATCCGATCAGCTAACCTAACCTAGCCTCAGAAGTGTCATTTCGGCTACAAGGAGCTGATGTTTCTGGGACACATGGTCAGCGCGGAAGGCGTTAGTCCCGATCCCGCGAGGGGAGATTACATGGGAGGGCCCGGGCCGCGTTGGCTTATCGCGGCCCCAAGGCAACATATGTACATATGCACACCCTCAGCGGGGTTGCAGGACCCTTCCCAAGCACACGTAGTACCTCTCCAATGCCGGACGCCAGGCTTGAGGGCCGCTTATACCCATTTAAATACCAGTGGGGGTTCGGCGGCAGGGATCGAACTCCCCTCTTGCCGTACCCTCGAAAACTGCCACTGTAGCCAAGTTTCCAACACCGAGCGACAAGAAAGTGTCCGACGCTTCCTGGGCCTTTCCGCATACTACCGGCGTTTCATCAGAAATTTTTCGAAGAAGGTGGAACAGCTTACTCGCCTCACGAGGGACGATGTATCGTTCCTCTTGACCTCAGAGCAACCGACTACTTTCATCAAGCTTTGGCAGCGCCAGGTGTCACTACCAGTTCTTACCCACTTTGACGAGGAGGCAGACACGGAAGTCCATGCCGATGCCAGTAACGTTGGCCTTAGCGCGATGCGAGTACGACGTGACTATCGTGTACAAGTCGGGCCACATACACGAATACGCTGGTGCACTCTCGCACGCCCCTATCGACAATATACCGACCAAGACGGTTAGGACGACGGCGCTTTCCTTGGGGCCGTAAGCGTAACTGATTAGTCCACATGGCTGCGCGCCGACGATGCACTACGACTTGTATTCGAACACCTAGAAGGAAGAAACCCACCGATACTCCGGCATATCGCTCTAAGATTGTCGCCTTTTTTGTTTAAGGCATGGCGTCTTGTGCAAAAAGAACTCCGCTGCAAACAACAAGACCTACCTGTTGGTCGTTCAAGCAGACGTCCGTGCCGAAGTTTTGTTCGCGTATCATGACAAGCCTCCGTCTGGCCATTTCGGTTTAATGCGAACCCCCGCTAGAGCACGCAAATCCTACAATTGGCCGAAACTTCCCAAGTGTGTTAAACGGTACGTTCAAGCCTGCCGTGAATGTCAGTGCCAGAAGTCGCCAGCTGTGAAACCTGCGAGATTGCTGAACCAGATTGACGCACCTGGCAAACCTTTCGACGAGGTCAGCATGGATCTTCTGGACCCTTTTCCTCTGTCATCTTCTGGCAACAGGTGGAAAATCGTCACCACAGTCTATTTATTGCGGTATGCTGAGACAAAGGCGCCGCCTCGAGGCACAGCTTCCGAGGTTGCCCAGTTTTTCATGCAGGGCATCGTACTGCGACATGGCGCCCCATCGAACGTCATCACAGACCAAGGCAAAGCCTTTACAGCACAGCTCAGTGAAGACGTTTTAAAAGTTAGCTAAACGTCCCATCACAGGACTACTGCCTATCATCCGCAGACAAACGGCTTGACCGAACGACTGAACAAAACGATGACTAACATGATGTCTATGTACGTAGACGTACAGCACAAGACATGGGACGAGATATTCCCCTACGTAACGTTTGCCTATAACACTGCTACGCAATAAAGAACACGCTTCACGCCGTTTTACCTCGTTTACGGCCTTGAAGTGCAGACAATGTTAGAAGCAATGCTGCCGTGCGACAACAACAATCATCTTGGTCTCGCCCAAGATGCTGAACGTTTCGTGCAACTCACGCAAGAAGCCCGTCAGCTCGCCCGAGTGAGCAAAAAGGACAAATAGAGCAACGATGCGCCCTGTTACAATCTCCGCCATTGACAAGTCCAGTTCCAACCTGTTGATAAAGTTTTGAGCTGGACTCCCTTCCGCCGAAAAGAACTATCCGAGAAGCTTTTGAGTCCCTATCTCGGACCTTACAGAGTGTTGCAGCGAATTATTGACGTGAATTACGAAGTCCTTCCTGGAGGAAGCCTGCCTCCCCGACGTCGACAACCGAAATGGGAAATTGTGCACTTTGTGCGGTTCAAACTGCAATATAGTCCCTAATAGCCGACGTTTTCAGCAGCTTAGGTTAGTTTTTGTTTCTCGTCGCTCAGTGCCCAGTGACTATATCACACACCACAGTGATTATGACTATAGTCTCTGTGTTCGTCCTAGGCTATCTTGTCCATTTCACGTCAACCCTATGTATGTTTTCCTTCTTTTTTTCTTCTTCAAATGTATTTTTTGAATACTTCTTACAAGCATGCAGTGAATAGCATTGGAGAGAATAGCATTGGGAAGGCTTAGGAGTGAGAAACAACAGCGAATATCTCAGCAACCTTCTGTTAGCAGATAACATTGTCCTATTCAGCAACAATGGGTACGAATTGCAGCAAATGATTGAGGACTTTAATCAACAAAATGTAAGAGTGGGTTGAATATTAATATGCTGAAGACAAACATAATGTTCAATAGTCTGGCAAGGGACCAATAATTCAGGAGCGCCAGTCAGCCTCTAGAGTCTGGGTCAGCCTCTAGAATCTGGGTCAATTACTCACAGGGGACCGTGATCACGAGAAAGAAATTTAGAGAAGAATAAAATTGGGCTGGAGTGCATAGGACAGGCATTACCAAATCCTGACTGGGAGAATACCACTGCCGTTGAAAAGAAAAGTATGCAATCATTGCATTCTACCAGTGCTAACATACGGGGCAGAAACTTGGAGGTTAACAAAGAAGCTCCAGAACAAATAATGGACCGTACAAAGAGCGATGGAACGAAAAATGTTAGGCCTAACGTTAAGAAACAGGAAGAGTGGTGTGGATCAGAGAACGAACGGAGATAGCCGATATTCTAGTCGTCATTAAGCGGAAAAAGTGGAGCTGGGCAGGCCATCTAATGCGTAGGATGTATAACCGGTGGACCATTAGAGTTACAGAACGAATACCAAGAGAAGGGAACCGTAGTCGAGAATGACAGAAAACTAGGTGCGGTGATGAAGTTAGGAAATTTGCAGGCGCAAGTTGGAATGAGCTAGCGCAAGACAGAGGTAATTGGAGATCACAGGGAGCGGCCTTCGTCCTGCAGTGGACATAAATATAGGCTGATCATGAAGATTCATTCATTCAAATCACTTTATTGAGTGCCCTGCGATTTGGTGGGATGGGCCTAGACCCCGCCCAGGCTTCGGCCAAGGGTTGTTGGCCCTTGGCGGCTTCCTCGGCTCGCTGGACGGCCCAGAGTTGGTGCTGCAGGTCCGAGCTGAGCAATGCAGACTCCCAGCGCTCGCGGAGGGTGTCGCTGTTTGAGGCTGCATCACTGTTATCGTGTGTTATACCCGCACATTCCCATAGGATATGCTCTAGGGTGGCTCTAGAGTCGCAATGTCTGCACTTGTCAGTCGTGTATAAATCTGGGTGTATTATGTGCATGATAGCTGGACTCAGATAGGATCTGGTTTAGACGACCGCCTTCGTGTAATTCCGATAGACGACCGCCTTCGTGTAATTCCGACGGCCTACTATGAATTCAAAGTCATGCCGTTTAGACATTGCTAGGCACTTGCAAAGATGCAGCACGTGATTGACACAGTCTTGGCAGGCTTCGGTGACAGACTTTTCCCGTCGACTTGAATGACATCGTAATTTTTGTCGCGAAATTCGACGATCTTCCTATGGGGGCTTCCGACAGTATTAAGCGCAGTCAAGTCATCGGGACTCACGCTAAGCCGAAAAATTGCCGCTTCGCTTACGTACAGATGTTCCTCGGTCACGTGAGCAGCAAGGGTGGAGTCTTCCACAGTCCACAAAAGACAGCTGTCATCGCAATGTTCCAGCAGCCGTCGACAAGAAGGCAGTGCTCAGCTTCCTTGGCCTGTGTGTCTATTACAGGCGCTTTAATTGACAAGAATGTTTATTGCATCGCTCAGCGATTGAGCCATGTTACAAAATCAGTAGTCGAGTACGAGTGGGAAATGCCGCAAGTCGAAACATTTCAAGAGCTCAAGCGATACCCGCATACACCAGCACTATTCGCCCACTTCAACGAGGGTGCCGATACCGAAATCCATATCGACGCAAGTAGCGTAGTATTTGGCGCCGTGCTTGTCCACAGAGAACAGGGATTTGGAAAGGTGATAGCTTACGCTTTCTGGTCGCTGTCGAAAGCTCAAGCCAATCATTCTGAGGCGAAAATTGAGTATCTTGCTATTCATTTGGGCTAAAGCGAATTACAAGGACCCTTCAAGTCGGCTTGCACTTAGGAGCCTCACACGTAACAATTCGACATCAGCGTGACCTACCAGTCAAGACGGAAATACTCTCGTTCCGACTGCTAGTCTGGTGCCCCAATTGACCCGCGACTGTGTGACGTCCAAGAATATGATACATTCACGGGGAAAAACAATAAGCGCCGATGGATACACTGAACAACGACGGAGAGATCCAGAACCAAACGCGTCGTCGCGTATTTAAAAGACTGAAATTGTACCAAGCAAATTTAGGCGCGAATTGTCTTCGTTTTCCCTGCAAAACGACGTCTCTTAAAGATGAACTTCACCCCAGCCCGCCCCAACTATACCTTCTGGTTGTGTCCTCATTACTGAGGTCCGAGGTTCCTTATGCCCTGCACGGTGATCCAACTGCAGGTCACCTTCGATTCTCCTGTACGCTGGCGAGGGTAAAAGAGTACTACTGGCCGCGCTTGGTTGTCGGCGTCGCCATTATGTCAATACATTCCGAGCCTGTCCGTGACGCAAAACACCAACAACAAGACCAGCAGGATTGCTACAGCCAATCGAGCCTCCTTGTCGACCATTCCAGAAAATTGACAGGTACACCCGTGAGCAAAAGTATTCGAACTACGCGCGTGGGTGTCAAACTGCATCTACACGCCATCTTCTGGGGCGGCGCTTGCTGTCGCTATACAAGCGCTCGAGCGACGGTGCGCATGCGCGTCCCATCACATCTCCCGGCATGTCATGTTGCTTTTCTTAACAAGGTACGCTGCTCATCGACAAAACGTTCGATGGCCGCCTGTGCCGTTTCCGTTGCTCCTTCACGTCATGGTGTACCGCAAGCGGGACTTAGTTGTGGGGCGCCCGCCTAGACTGCGGAAGGTTGTGGGTTAGATTCGCACCTCCGCCGGGTACCCACTGGCTGAAAAAGGCACAACGGTACCTCGGCCTGGCGTTCTGCTCACGTCAGGGGTGATACGCTTGGGAAAGCAGCCTACGCCTTAAACTTCCGCCGAAACTGCTTGAGCACAAAAAAGGAAGTGTAGGCCGCTCCCACGCCGATAAATCCCCATGCCCCGCCCCCCCGAAATTCACCTATTGAGGTGGGGACGCCTTCGGGTTGCCTACAAACACCCCTTTCCAGGCGTTGAGCTCCCATATTGACGGATCACCAGGGCGGAAGCGCTCTTGTACCTATTCTACGGGTAGGTACCCGGTGGCAGCACTTTCATCGCACAGCCGCGGAGGTTGCCCTTCAAGGCAGCCGTCTGTAGTTCGACAACAGGTGCCCAAAGACGACTCAGGAAATCTCTTTTGGGCCCCCTTTCGAGATGTCAACCACTCAAACTCAATGATACACGTGGTATCTACACATGACACTTTACACATGATATCTAAATTTCGTACTTTATTTTGGTATTGTTTTGTATTGCTTTCCTATCTGCGCTTTCATTTCATCGATTTCCTGTTATTCACAGCATCGAGAGAATGCTTGTTAGGAGGCCCCGCTGACTGTGCCTGACGCCAGACTATATGAGCGTCATGCCGTATTCTCGACATGATGAGGCATCATTTGATATCACTGTTATGTGCATGGGACATCTACACTTCGCCTAACTGACCGTTACTTTTATAAGTGTATACAAGATACACAAATCCCAGATGCGTCAAATCTGTTTGAACTCGGCTAAAAATTCCTTCTCTTCACAACAGACATGGGCGTGTCTTCTAACAATTTTAACAATTTCTAACAATTTTAACGCTACATTCAGTAAAATTATGATCATTTTACTTCATTTTCCGCAAACTTATCGTCATTACCATTGCATTTGCGTAACATCTGCTTTAACGTTTGCGTAAATATCAAAAAAGCTTCGCTGATAACCTCATCCAATATGTGCATGTAAGCCGGCAATATTTTGTGCACTCGATATCATCAAGCAAGCAGTTGAAGCTGTTGCACTTTTTTGACACCTGACGCTAGCCAATATTAGCACAAGATAAGTCACATACAAAAAAAATGTATTCATTACCTTTATCTTTGATCCACATCTCACTGATGTTCTTTTCTGCACTCAAATTCAAATTAGCGCTTAGGGAAGTTTTTTGTAATGTGTATCTGAAAGATATATAACAAGATGCAACAATAGGACAATGCTGATACCGAAACAAAGCACAACAATCACATACCTTGTTTTATCCAGGTAAGACCTCTCAAGGTATACCGTTAAAGCATACGGTTGTTCCATGAGATCAGATTTGCAAAGATAATCAGAATCCGATGGGGTTTCCATTAGAGTCAGCAGTTCTATACGGTTTACAGGGTCCCAGTAAGCTTTCTTCACAAACTGTAGAGAGGAAGGTGCAAGTTGACTTGAGTAATGAGCGTACTGATTTTCATCATATTTTTTGCATAATTAGCGCAATGATATCGCACACCAAAAAGCATGCAGGCGCTTTAACTGCATAATCTAGAAACCAATATCCAGTGGAGCGTACAGGACATTTAAGTAAGGCTTTTAAAATGCATACAGAATACCAGTCCTTGAAAATTCAAATCACTTCTGGCCTGTGTATAGCTTCTATGCGTGGGACAATGTAAAACTATTGAAACGCCTCTCATGCCTTCGTCGTTTATTTCATATATAAAAAAAACGCTCTGAAAGCCGAGCCTAGAAACCCATGCTTGCAGAGCTCCGCTGTTTAATCAGATTTCATAAGCGTGCAACTGCCTGATTTTTTTTCTTCTTTTTTCCACGTAGGACAGGATCAAGAATATACTGCATGGACACCGTCGTAGTTCGGAGAGTGGAGCGTGCCAGTACAGGTGTGAGAAGCATCTTCAATGTAACCACATGTTGCACATGTCAATCGGCCTGGGCAGCATTACGAGGCATGACCGAACCTTTGGCACTTCAGACTAGAGTACTGCACGGGCTCGGGCTTACCCGAAAGCCCGGGCCCGGCCCGGCCCGTGGGCCGGGCCGGGCCGGGTAGAGGAGTTTTTTCACGGGCTCGGGCCGGGCTCGGGCACGGCGTGTGCTTTTTGACCCGGGCCCGGGCTGGGCTCGGGTTTTTTTGACGCGGGCCCGGGCCGGGCTCGGGCTTTCTGCGAGTTATTCTCGGGCTTCTCAACTCTGGAAAACATGTATTTTTCGTTCTCGTGCCGGGTTCGGGCCGGTTTCAAGTCTGGCTCGGGCCGGGCTCGGGCTTAAGGTAAAGGGATGGCGGGCCGGGCCGGGCGGGTAACGTAGATTATTTCCGGGCCCGGGCCGGGCCCGGGTCTCGCCATAAAAGTTTTGATCGGGCTCGGGCGGGCCGCCCAATGTAAAAACGGGCCCGGGCCACAAAAATCGGCCCGTGCAGTGCTCTACTTCAGACCCCTACGAAGGTTCTGGATGTACGGTCTCACTAGAATTTTCGTGTATCTCGTTTCGGGAGTCTCTGAGAGAACGCTGGAGCCATAGAGAGAATCAGCTGCTTTCTAGGAATTTCATTGTTGTCTCGTTTATTCTTTATTCATTGCACTTGAGTCCCGCATTGTTTATTCCAGCCTTCTTAAAAGCTCTTCTTGGTCAAGTTCAAGAGGTGTTCATCAAAGATTACTCCTATGGATGCATTCATCGATAGAGGTGAGGTTACCGTGATTTGTACACCACCGAATGCTACAACACTTGAAAGTTTTCCATGGTGGTTACGAGACGCGAAGGAAATGCAAACGTCATCTATAAATTCAGACTACAGCGTAATAAAATCTACCCGAAGTTGAAGAAACTACATCAGCTGAATCCTTGATGTCTGGAAAATTGTAAGTAAAACTAAGTGAAGAGAAGACAGGAGACATGGAAAATGAGGGAGAAAGACTTAGATTGAACAGGAAAACAGGGAAACTACCAGTTTTCCCCGGACAGGTATGTCCGTGAGTGCCGCCGGCGTGAAGTAGAGACCAAAGGGGTGTGTTGCCTCCGCCGAGAGGCTTTAAAGGTCCCAGCATTCAGCATTGAGTAAACCCAAAAAACTCCTTTTCCCCGGACATGGCTAAGCCATGCACCGTTATGCGTTGCAGGGTCCGAACCCATATGTTCAGGTAAGTAGTGTCACGGTACAGCAAGCGCCTCCTGGCGCAGACGTCCCTGCGTGTCATATCAAGATATAAAAGATTTGTGTCTGAACCTTTTTGGGACATTGCGTCATTTCAGTCGTGGTACTTCGGTTAAGTGGCCCGCAGGGGCGTCTGCATAAGCAGGCGTTTGGTGTGTTGCGACACCACGGACCCGAGCACATGAGGGTTGGACCCTCCCGCGCCTAACCGTGCGTGGCTTAGCCGTGTCCGGGGAAAAGGGGATCCTGGGGGTTGAGCCGATGCTGGGAGTTTGGACCTTTAAGGCCGCCCGGCGGAGGCAACACACCCCTTTGGCCTCTGCTTCACGTAGACGGCACCCCCGGACTGACCCGCCCGGGGGAAACCGGTAGTCGTCTTTTCCTATCTCTCTCTACCCTCATCTTCGTCTTTCCCTTCCACTTTTAATCTGTCCTGTCCTCTCATTTTTTCCATTCACTTCGACTTTTCCTGGCGGCAAGGGTTAACCTGGTGTGGCTGTCCTACCTTGGGTATACCATATTGGGTTATAGTAACGGCATACTGCTGGCGCTGTGCAGACTTGTTTTCATGTTCTGCCACGTCCCCTTGTTGGGCTCCGTGGTGGGTGGCAGACGCCGTTGCCGAATAAGTAATTTCTTTCCATGGGATCGCCAAACCCTTTCTCAACCGATCGTGCCTCGAAAAGGGTACGCACCGATGCAACCTCGCTATTCTTGCCCAAAAACAAAGAAAGTTTCCCGAAATTCCACGTCCTTCACTGTGAACAATCATCAACAAAAGCTAGAGCAATTTCGCCATTTCTTGTGGCCAAGTGCCTGAAAGAGACCATTGGAGCTGGTTATAAGGTAACAAAGATGGCAAGTGGAGATCTGCTCCTCGAAATAAAAGACAAAGAACAATACAACAGACTCGCACACCTCGTAGCCTTTGGTAACATCCCTGTTTCTGTAAGCGCACATCGAACTATGAACACAGTCAAAGGCGTAGTATCAGACGAAGACTTAATGACATTGAATGAAGAAGAACTCTTGGATGGATGGAAGGACCAAGGGGTAATCCATGTGCAGCGCATCACAATCAGACGCAATGACAACGAAATCCGAACAAAGCATTTAATACTCACTTTCAGTTCCACTACCTTACCCGAGACTCTTGAAACCGGCTACGTAAAACTTCATGTTCGACCTTACATTCCGAACCCACGACGTTGCTTCAAATGTCAAAGATTTGGTCACGCATCTCAGAGCTGCCGAGGGCAGCTTATGTGCGCAAAGTGCGGCACAACTGGTCACTCTTCTGACGATTGCAATAATGACCAGGTACATTGTCCGAACTGCGACGGCAGTCACCCTGCATACTCCAGAGCTTGTCCAGCCTGGAAGAAAGAAAAAGAAATAATTACTGTAAAAGTGAAGGAGAACATAACATTTCGTGAAGCACGACAACGTATCTCCTCGTTATTCTTGCTCAAAACATCTTTCGCCGAAGTGGTGCAACGGGGGGCGGCACCGCAACGGCCTCTGGCAGCAGCCCGGACCACGCCTAGCGTGCCGAGGCTAATGCCACCCGCCCCTAAGGTGGGAGCAGCCAACGCTGCCCTGCCATCTCTCAAAGTGTCCACACCAGTGGCCTCTACAAGCTCCGGCAGCAGCCAGGGCACCACAGAGGCCTCAGGGGTCATGTCGACCTCCGGTCCGGTGGGGACGAAGACTTCGTCGCTCGAGATGAAGTCTACGCGACGCACACATCGCTCTCTGGAGCGGGTGTCCAGTGCCTCGCAAGAGGCTATGGACACCAGTCCAAGCCAAACGGCGCTAGTAGCGTCGATGGAGCGGCGAGGTTCCCTTGACCGCTCCAAAAAAGACAAAACACCAATTACAGGGCCTAACAAAGGCTCTGTAAAGTAAGTCACTCTCGTCCCTTTAGAGCCACACAGCACATTCTTTTTTTTTCAACATGGACAACATCATACAGTGGAATATTAGAGGACTATTAAGAAACCTAGATGACGTCCAAGAAATTCTCTGTAAGTTTAATCCTAAAGTGCTGTGTGTGCAAGAAACGCATTTAAATTCCAAACACACCAACTTCCTCCGACAATACTTGACTTTCAGGAAAGACCGCGAGGATGCTGTCGCATCATCTGGCGGTGTAGCCATTATTGCTGATAGGAGTGTAGCGTGTCAGCATTTGAAGCTCCAAACGGCCCTTGAGGCAGTGGCCGTTCGAGCCGTTCTTTTAAATAAACTCATAACCATCTGCTCATTGTATATACCACCACATTATCAGCTTCATAGACGCGACCTAGAATCATTAATAGATGAGCTCCCAGAGCCCTATCTGATTCTTGGTGATTTTAATGCACACAGTAGTTTGTGGGGCGATTCACGCTGTGATGCGCGAGGTCGCGTTATTGAACAGCTCCTTTTTTCCTCTGGAGCATGTCTCTTGAATACGAAGGAGCCTACGTATTTTAACCTGGCTAACAAGTCATACTCTGCCATAGATCTTAGCATTTTATCGCCGACGCTTTTACCGTATTTTAAATGGAATGTGCTTAATAACCCGTATGGCAGTGACCACTTCCCGATAATCCTGAGTACGCCGAAACAAGATCAGCTTCCCCCGCAGGTCCCTCGGTGGAAGGTTGACTCAGCCGATTGGGAACGGTACCGAACTCTTACTCACATGACGTGGGCTGAGATGTCCGGTCTAACCATGGATGATGCTGTTAAATATTTTACAGCTTTCATACTTGACGCTGCCTGTAAATGTATTACTCAAACAAGCGCCATGGGCTCCAAGCGGCGTGTTCCCTGGTGGAACGATGCATGTAGGCAAGCACGGAGGAACCAGAACAAAGCGTGGGCGCTGCTTCGCGATTCTCCAACAGCAGAAAACCTGCAAAACTTTAAGCTTGTCAAATCGCAGGCAAGGAGAACGCGCCGACAAGCAAGACGAGAGAGTTGGGCAAAGTTTATATCAAGCATCAACTCGTACACAGACGAAAGGAAAGTATGGAATAGAGTGAAGAAAGTTAACGGGCAACAAACGTATTCCCTGCCTTTAGTAAACAGCCACGGAGAAAGCCTGGAAGATCAAGCAAACTTTCTTGGTGCTCATTTTGAACACATATCGAGCTCCTCACACTACTCCGAAACCTTCCTAAATTACAAAACGCGAATAGAACAACAAAAGCTAGAAAGAAAATGTACAGGAAGTGAGGCGTACAACAAACCATTCTGCATAGCAGAACTGCAGGCAGCACTGAACTGTTGTAATACATCCGCCCCAGGTTCAGACCGCATAATATATGATATGTTGAAACAACTACCCTCCGAAACACAAAAAACCCTCCTTTCCCTTTACAACGTTATATGGTTTTCCGGCGAGATCCCCTCTGTTTGGAAGGAGGCTATCATAATTCCAATTCTGAAGCACGGAAAGGATCCCTCCTCTGTATCAAGTTACAGACCTATAGCATTAACAAGCTGCCTCTGCAAAGTATTTGAAAAAATGATTAACTGTCGCTTACTACACTTCCTCGAATCAAACAAATTGCTCGACCCATACCAGTGCGGATTTCGGGAGGGCCGATCCACCAGTGACCACCTCATACGTATCGAGGCAAGTATCCGTGAAGCTTTTGTTCATAAGCAGTTTTTCTTATCTGTATTCCTTGACATGGAGAAAGCCTATGATACTACGTGGCGGTTTGGGATATTGAGAGACCTCTCACACTTAGGTATACGCGGTAATATGTTCAATGTCATCGAAAGTTATCTGTCTAACCGCGCATTCCGTGTTCGATTGGGCAATGTGTTGTCACGGAAATTTCTACAGGAAACTGGAGTGCCGCAGGGCGGGGTGCTCAGCTGCACGCTCTTTATAGTAAAAATGAATTCTCTTCGCGTCTGCATACCACGTAACATCTTCTATTCAACATATGTTGACGATGTGCAGATCGGTTTTCAATCAAGTTCTCTCGCAATCTGTGAGCGACAAGTCCAGCTTGGTCTCAACAAGGTCTCCAAATGGGCTGATGAGAACGGGTTCAGACTGAACCCACAAAAAAGCACCTGTGTAGTTTTCTCTAGAAAGAGAGGCCTGCACCCTGATCCTGAAATTGTGTTACATGGTGAGCGTCTGCCTGTAAACAGGGAACATAAATTTTTAGGCATAATTTTAGACGAAAAATTAACCTTTGTAGAGCACATAAAGTATTTAAAAAACAAATGTATGAAAACAATGAATATATTAAAGGTGCTGTCACGCACAACCTGGGGTAGTGATAGAAAATGTCTTATGAACTTGTATAAAAGCCTCATACGCACACGACTAGATTATGGAGCCATAGTGTACCAGTCGGCTACTGCAACTGCTCTGAAGATGCTGGACCCTGTCCACCACTTAGGCATTCGTCTGTCCACAGGCGCCTTTAGAACAAGCCCAGTAGAAAGCCTTTACGTTGAATCGGATGAGTGGTCACTTCATCTGCAGAGAACATATTCGTCTTTTATGTATTTTCTAAGAGTGAACGCAAACAGTGAGCAGCCCGCATATTCCACTATAAATGATTTGTCCAGTTCTCAACTTTTTCGCAACCGGCCCAGAGTGGCACAGCCTTTCTCACTGCGCGTTAGAGACATAGCTGAAGAAACAAGGGTTCCACTGTCTGAATACCACCTAATGCCCCCTGCTATACGGCCCCCGCCGTGGCAGTGGCAACTTATACACTGTGACACATCTTTTGTAGCTATTACAAAGCGTGCACCTGTCGCGCATATCCGAATGTACTTCCTCGAACTACAGCACAAATACTCCTATCCTGAATTTTTTACAGATGCTTCGAAGTGTAATTCCGGCGTGTCTTACGCAGCGGTCGGTCCGTCCTTTTCGGATGCCGGTGTTCTGCACTCTAACACAAGTATTTTCACAGCAGAGGCCCACGCGATATTGGCCGCCGTTAAACACATTAAAGAATCTAATATCCCAAAGGCAGTTATATACACAGACTCTTTGAGCGTCGTAAACGCTTTAAAAACTGTCAAAAAATATAAAAACCCTGTAATTCTATCCCTTTACTCTGTACTATGCACCGCTTATGCGTCCAAGCAACATATCGTGGTATGCTGGGTGCCGGGGCACCGAGAGATAGAAGGTAACGTGTTGGCTGACCAGCTAGCCACATCCGTCCACGCGAACGTTTCCAACTCTTCTACGACTGTCCCTGTAATGGACCTCAAGCCCACCCTAAAGAAAAAGCTGAGGGCTTATTGGCAGCGGTTGTGGGATAGAGCAACAGAAAATAAACTGCATGTTATCAAGCCGTATCTTGGCAACTGGCCGCCGGTATCAAAGAACCGCCGCACAGAAGTAACACTTTGCAGACTTAGGATAGGACACACATACAGTACACACGCTTACCTCTTGTCCGGTGGTGATTCACCCACGTGTGATAAATGTGGTGAGCCACTTACCGTGCTTCACATCCTGCTGCAATGCACTGAATTGAACGCTAATCGGAAAAAGCATTTTCCATTACCACACCGGCAGCAAATTCCACTTCATCCTCTAATGATCTTAGGTATAGAACCTCTGTTTAAATATCAATCATTGTTGGAATTCTTAAAAGATGTACACAGTTTTCATGTTATAGCCCC
The DNA here is from genome assembly GCF_013339745.2 of Dermacentor silvarum. Classification (NCBI taxonomy): domain Eukaryota; kingdom Metazoa; phylum Arthropoda; class Arachnida; order Ixodida; family Ixodidae; genus Dermacentor; species Dermacentor silvarum. The sequence continues at coordinate 72,415,789 of NC_051162.1, read as the reverse complement.
AGGCAATCCGTAGCACGGCCTCTTAACAGAGGTTTCTGCTGCGGTAGCTGCGTTAAAGAAAGCACCTGCCTCACAGCCTTTGGGCTCAAAGGCCTTAAGGAGGCATACGTGCTATTTTCATTCTCTTGCATTTTAGCCTCATGATCACTTGTCATTCGTACTGTACCCATAGACCACCCCACATATCACTATCATATTTTTATACTATATATCGTTTTACGCTACTACGATAGCGATTGATTTTAGGCCACTTTACAGCCATGTTACATCCTATCATCGCAACTAATCAATCAGCGCTTAACACAACATTATCAGTCATGGCGCTCTTTGGCCATACCTGGCCCTTGCGCCACAAAAAACCACATATCATCATCATCATCATCATTACTTCGGTTAAGTGGTAGTTTGATGAAATAAAAGAAGGATCCGGGCACAAAAGGTTTAGCAAGGTTTACATTTCGGCTACCGTACATGAGGATTGTTCAGAAATAAAACTAAAAGTGATAAAACCGACACTATATATGCCGTATGACGGCACAGGTACACCTGGCGTAACAGATGGCAAATTTTCATCGTTTCGATTAAGAGTGTTCGTTATGGTTTCATTATGAATCAACTGTAATACATACGCGTGTTATGACGCTTTTCTTTCGCAATCACACCTGCCTGATCCCTGTTAATAGCATGTCCTGGCGTAATTTTTTGATAAGAAAGCGCGCTCTAAGACGCGTGTTGTTTGGTGATGCTGTTTTGGGGCTGCTTGAGGCGCCCCTTAATGTTCCCGCTTTCGACGAGGTAACCTTACAAACATTTGGAGCATGAAATGACATAGACTACAACCGCGAACTTTCTACTCCTTAGTTTTTCCTTCACCATCACGAGTTCATCTCGCAGTTTTCGACTTGGAGCATGGGCAGTCTGCAAGTAGCTTGAAACGTAAGACGCGTGCTGTGGCTTGATTTACGCTTAGGGTGACGAGTAGAAACAGGCCTTCTACTCGACGACACAGATGGGGTGGTTGTACGAATAAGCCTCCGTTCTACAACACCGACGAAATAATCAGGTAGCCGCTCTTGGCGTACAGGAGCGACATCAGCTTTTTAATCGTCAGTGCTCATAAACATTTTAGTAGCCCTTGTATTGAATGAATTGACAGCAGAGCGTTTCTCTGCAGTTGGATCTACAGAGAGAAAATGGCGGTAGTGGCCACTCTGAGTCTGTTTACGAAACACACTGAAAAACTGTCCGGATCCGTACCGTATCACAACGAAGTCCAGGTACAGAAGGCGGTCAACCTCCTCTATGGCCGTGTGAATTGTATGGCAGGTTCCATCTGGTTGATATGCATCGAGAAGGAGTCAAGGCGCTTCCTTGCAGCACTCAATAGCAATTACCAACGTAGTGCAAAAAAAAAAAAAAAAAACTCGGCGCTAACGCAGTACCACTGAACGTGCTGGGGAGGTGCGGAGCAGTGATTCGCCAGTGTTTCCCTTGTGTTTATCTTGTTTTATCATACTGTGTTTATCTTGTGTTTAGCTATTCTTTTCACAATGTTGGGATTAGCTTGCCTGCGCTGGCGAGCAGCTTCAGCTACTCGGGCATGCACCGCTTTATCAGCCCTTCGTCGGCGCTGTCTTTCACGGGCGTGCGCCCGCTGTCGTTACAAGCGTGCTTGCTGCTGGGCGTCCACGGCGAGAAAGAGCGTCCCGGAGCGCGGGAACGGCTTTTCCAGGCGGGCTCCTCCTTTGCTGCCAGATGTTGCACGATAATTGGACGCTGGAGCGGCGGCGCCGCGAGTGGAATTCTTCCACTTGTGAGATGGTGGCGCACTTTCTTGCGCTGAGCCAGTATCAGCCGGGCACGTTTGAAGCTATTTTAACAAATTTCTGTGAATTAATTCGATTAATTCATGAGTATTCCTGTATTTTATATTATTCTGAAGCTAGTTAGTTTAATTTTACCTGGTTTTACGCTGCTATTGACGTGTTCGGCTGGTATTGGCAGACGCCGACAGCCCGGTCCCCTAAAGTGCTCCGCACTTAAAATCATGAGCCATTCCACTCAGGTGGATAAACAGTGAAGCTGTTTAGCGCACGACACAGAGGTTACACAGAATATTGAACAAAGGCACGAACACTTTTATTGTCTTGATGGGTGGTGATCGTGACGATAGGCACACACACACACTATCGCATAACATTTGTTATAATTATTTTATATTCAATCATATTCGCGTATAGTCCGGACTCCCGAGGAGCAACGCGCCTACGAAGAGCGACGGCAGGAACAAAGACGAGAATACAATCGTCGCTCCTTGTGTTTCAATTTCGTAGCACGGCCTCTCGCAGGAGGCCGTGCTACGAATTTCTTGGGCAGAATACGTTGAGCGTATGGACATCATTTAGGAACGCTAAAACAGATTTCATGGCGAAAAGCGGTTCTCTGCCTAGAAACAGTGCCAGGTGAAGTGGTATACACTGCCTATATGTTAAAGGGAAGTGTCTTTTCCTCTCGGCTTGTGCTTCGCGACATTCCAGAAGAACATGCTGAACGCTGAGGTGTCCCCACATCTACTACACATTGGAGGTTCACCGCCAGTCAACAAAAAACAGTGTACTATAAGTGTGCCCTATTCTGAGACGATAGAATAGGAAATCACTTCGTCTCGAGTTGGTCAGTGATGGCCAATACCTTAAATGTGGCTTAACCACGTGGAGCTTATTAACGATTTCAGGGTCCCACTTATGTTGCCAGTAGGTTCTGACTTTATTCCGTAAATATGGCTTGAGGTCAATAACTGCAACAGCTACAGACATGTTGCAAGATTTTGTATCTAAGGAAGTAGCCATTTGGTCTGCCAGCACTATACCTTCAATACATCTCTGTCCAGGCACCCAGCATACCGTTACATGTTGGCCAGAGGCATAAATAGTACACAGGAGAGAGAAAAGTTCTGCAATTACTGGATTTTTGTGTTCCCAGCATGACATCAATGTTTTAACGACGCGTAACGAGTCTGTATATATGAGCGCCTTACGTAGTTTGAGTGTTTGAACTGCTTGATGTCTTTCGCAGCGCACCATAGTGCATACGCCTCTGCTGTAAAGATGCTTGTATGATGGTGAACAACATCTGACTCCAAATATGATGGGACGACGACTGCATAAGACACGCCGGCATGCGATTTAGACGATCTGTGTAATATTCTGGACACGAGTACTTAAGTTGTAACTCTTGAAAATGCATACGAATGTGGGCCTCGGAGCGTGCTTCGTTACCTCCACAAATGGCGCATCGCAGTCAATGATGTGCCACAACCACGGCGGTAACGGCTTATCAGGAGCCATTAGGCGATTTTAAAGCAGCGGAACGTCCATATCTTCGCTCATCCTCCTCACACGGAGCGAGAATGGCTCTCTCGCTGCCGGCTTGTTATGAAAAAGTGTTGCAGAGGTCATATCGTTGATGGTAGGTGGTAGGTAGGTGGTAGTTCTGTCCGAGCTCAACCTGACGCTCGCATATTGCAAGGTTACAAGACTTAAATCCTATCTGAGCATCATCGACATATATTGAATAAAACATTCAGGATAGAATAACTTTGTGAAGGGAATTCATTTTCACAATGAAAAAGGTGCAACTAAGCCCGCCCTCTTGTGGCACACCAGTCTCTTGAGTGAAGCTTCTGTACAGGGCATTGCCCACTCTTACGCGGAACATGCGGTTAGACAAGTAGCTTTCTATCATGTTTAACATGTTGCCGCGTACAACCATTGCAGATAGGTCTCGGAGGATGCCGAATAGCCACGTTGTGTCATAGGCTTTCTCCATGTCGAGAAATACAGAGAGAAAGAATGGTTTGTGTAAATAGGCGTCTCTAATGTTCGCCTCAATGCGAACGAGGTGGTCTATTGTTGACCTACCTTCCCTGAAACCACATTGGAGGGGGTCAGGTAGGCGGTTGCTTTCCAGGAAATATATTAGACGCCGGTTCACCATTTTTTCATATAACTTGCACATACAGCTTGTTAGTGCTATTGGCCTATAGCTGCTGGCTAACGTGGGATCCTTGCCTTGTTTATAAATTGGGATGATAATAGTTTCTTTCCATGAGCATGGAATATGTCCAGATATCCACATGGTATTGTAAAGAGACAGAAGCGTGTTTAATAATTCTGAGTGCAGGTTCTTGATCATTTCTTATATTATACGGTCACCACATGGTGCTGAGTTGCTGCAAGAACTCAGAGAAGCCTTGAGTTGAGCGAGACTAAACGGACGGTTGTGAGGTACTTCTGTTGCGCACTTTCGTTTGAGGCGCTCCCGCTCTCCGTGTTCCTTGAACTTTAAGAAAGTTGGCTCATAGTTGGATGTACTAGAAAGGCTTGCAAATGCTCGCCCAAGAAATCGGCCTGATCTTTCATGCTGTCACCTTGAGTGTTTACTAAGGGAAATGGTTGTATTTCTCGGCCCTTTAATTTGTTTACCCTGTTTCACACGTTACTCTCATCCTTGTAAGAATTGATACTACATATGTACCTTTCCCAACTATCCCGCTTAGCACGTCGACGTATTCTCCTGCCCTGTGATTTTGCCTGCTTGAAACTAATGAGATTCTCCGCAGTTGGAGAGTCGCGAAGCAGGCCCCAAGCTTTATTTTGTTTTTTCCGTGCCTCTTTAGATTCGTCGTTACACCAATGTATACGACGCTTATTAGGAAGTCCGTTAGTTTGTTTTATGCATTTTTCAGCGGCGTCAATTATAAAACCTGTCAAATGTGCCACAGCATCATCTATAATAAAAGAAACCGAATCATCCCATTGCAAGTACGGTATCTTTTAAAACAGTTTCCAGTTCGACGAGTCGGTTTTCCATCGGCGAACCTGTGGAGGGCAGCCAGCTTGTTTTGTTAAATTTAAAACAGTAGGAAAGTGGTCACTTCCATAAAGGTTTTTTATGACCTTCCAGTCAAGGTATGGCATTAGACTTGGATAGGCTATGGTTAAATCTATTGAAGAGTATGTCTTATGTGTGGCGCTGTAGAAGGTGGGTTCTCTTTATTCAGCAGAAGAGCACCAGAACATAAAAGGAAGTCTTCTACAGTGCGCTCTCTTGCGTCACAGCGCAAGTCGCCCCACATCGTGTTATGGGCGTTCAGATCTCCTGTTAAAACGAATGGTTCAGGGAGCTGATTAACAAGTGTTTCAAGTTCTCTAGGTTGCAAACGATGTTCAGGTGGTAAGTATAATAATTAGACTGTCACCAACCCGTCAAACAGTATTACCCTAACTGCTACTGCCACTAGATTGGTTTGAAGTTGGAGATCCTGGCAAGCAACTGTCCTCTGAGCTATAATGACCACGCCGCCAGACGTGGTCTGGCCATTATCGCGATCTTTGCGGAATAATGTATGGTGGGTTAGGAAATTTGCATTTGATGTTTTCAAGTGTGTTTCCTGAACACAGAACAGCCTAGGATTAAATTCTTGTAGTATTTCCTTGATGTCGTCTAAATTCTTTAGAATGCCACGGGCATTCTAATGAATATTTTGTGCCGCCATCTTGTTGGAGAGAGCGGTGTTCTGGGTTCAGGTGTGTAGTTGTCTCGTTTAAGTAACAGGACGGTCGTCCGGCCCTGTTGTGGGTTTTTTGTTTGTTTGGCGCGCTCGAGAGAGCCACGCCAGTTTTTCGACACCAAAGGTACCGTTGTTGTTTTCATTGCCTCCTGGGAGGCACTGGATGCCCGCACGTGTGGGCTGCTTGTTCGTTTTTCAGACCTCGCCTGGTGAGGCTTGGTCTTGAGACCCGACGTACGTGGGGTAGTGGGTCTCTGTGGGTGCGTAGGTGGAGCAGATTGGACTGCTGCCACCACAGGGGCGGGGGGCGCCGCAGCCGACCGATCGCTGTGCTAGCGCCGGACAAGTGGCAGAGGCCGGTGCGACATTGCCCCCTGACGCGTCGCACCGGCATACGTTGTGCTGCGGAATGGTGAGCACCTTTTTCGTGCTTCTTTGAAGGAGATATTCTCACGGACTTTTAGAGTGATGATCTCTTTTTCTTTTTCCCAGTTGGGACAGGATCTGGAGTAAGCTGGATGTTCACCATCACAGTTTACACAGTGAGGTGTCGCTTCACAGTTATCTGATGCGTGACCTTGGGTTCCACATTTCGCACATATCAGTCTACAACGGCAGCTCTGCGAGCCGTGGCCAAATCTTTGACATTTGAAGCATCTTGACATTAGAAGCATCAATGTATGGCCTGTCAGCTATCTGTATATCCGGTTTCTAAGGTTTGTGGCAGATCGCAAGTGGCAAAGGTCAGGATCAGGTGTTTTGAAGGAATTTATTTATTGTCTCGTCTGATAATGATACGCTGTACATTGGTTACAATTTTTTCTTTCCAGCCTTCCAATAGCTCGGTTTCGGACAAGTCGATGAGATCTGCATCAGACACTACTGCGCATGCCGTATTCATAAAACGATGAGCTGAAACGGTAAGAGGAATGTCTCCAAATGCCACAAGCTTGTTGAGTTTATTGTGCTGCTCTTTATCAGGGATCTCAAGCAGGAGGTCCCCACTCGCCATTTTGGTGACTTTATAGCCTGGGCCAAGGGCGTCAGTCAAGCTATTTGCGACTAAAAATGGAGATACGGTTCTAGCTGGTTTTTCAGTTTTTTTGCAGTGTACAACATGGAATCGGTGAAAAATTTCCTTTGGTTTGAAGAGGTTTAGTATTTCATCGGTGCGTCCCCTCTGGTGAAGTGACCATGAAGTAAACGGAGAAATGCAGGTGTTCCCATAATGGTTTGGTTTATTTCGGCGGCAATGGCGGCCACAAAGCACGGAGCCCAACTAGGGGACGCTGCAGCACCTAACGTGTAAGGCTGCAGGCGCCAGCCGTGCATTGCTGCTATAACCCAATATAAGATGGCCAAGAGAGGGCACATACACAAGGTTAACCCAAGCCGCCTGCGAAAATTACAAAGTGACGGAAGAGGAGAGTTGATAGGACACTAAAAGAAAGAAGATAGGAAAGTAAAAGGTTGGAGAGGGGGACAGGGAAAGGCGACCACCAATTTCCCCCGGGTGGGCCAGTCCGGTGGTGCCGTCTACGTGAACCAGAGGCCAAAGAGGTGTGTTGCCTCCGCCGAGGGGCCATAAAGGTCCAAACATCCGGCATCGATTCAACCCCCCAGGATCCCATTTTCCCCAGACACGGCTAAGCCGCGCACCATTAGACGCGGGAAGGTCCAACACCCATGTGCTCGGGTCCGTGGTAATGGATATCCATAGTCCAATTGCAGCATTGGCCTGTGCTTCTTTTTTCAATAGTTGGTAGCTAGCTGATTCCGTCTGTTTATGTATTGATCATTTGTGTGCATCTTATGTGCATATGTTTGTATCATGTTATGATTGTTATACGTGGAGTGATGCAAGCATCTTATTTTAATATGTTGCAACACAGTCATTTATTGAACATTGCGTTGAAATGTACAAAATGTGGCCACCCAGTAATGGCCAGGACAGCAAGCAGGATTGGCAAAAAATATGATGCAGATCCTATGCACTTGCTTGAATCGACATCAGGCGAAACTTTCGGGCAACGGTAAATTAAACTCTAGAAAACTAACTGCAGTGTGTACAGTTGTCCTTATTTCACCCGATTGAACACGGACTTATATGCAATGTTTGCTTATTCACCGCACAGGTCACATAATGTGATGTATACATAGCACGGTGAACTCACTCAAACGTCGGCTCACTAAGACTTCGAACTAACCATGAGTCTGAGTTTTTGTGAGCCTGGCTGAGTAGAATTTTGGTGAATACGAGTAAGGGCAAGTAGGTTGAGGAAACCTTTAGTGAATGTTGCTATGTGGCAGTCAGGGCAAGCTCATCTGAGTATAGTTTTAGTGAATAATGGTCAAAGCAAGCTCGGCAAGCAGATTTTTGGTGAATATGACTCAGTACAAGCTCGCCTGAGTAGAATTTTGATAAATATAAGTCAGAGCAAGCTCATCTGAGTAGAATTTTGGTGAATACGAGTAAGAGCAAGCTCGGTTGAGTAAACTTTTAGTGAATATTTTCACATGGTAGTCAGGGCAAGCTCATCCGAGTATAATTGTGGTGAATATGAGTCAAAGCAAGCTTGGCAAGTAGATTTTTGGTGAATATGACTCAGTGCAAGCTCGCCTGAGTAGAATTTTGATGAATATAAGTCAGAGCAAGGTCATCTGAGTATAATTTCGGTGAATATGAGTCAATTAAAGCACGCTCGGCTAAGTAGATTTGTGGTGAATATGAGTCAGAGAAAGCTCAGATACGTAGAATTCTGGTAAATACGACTCTGAGCAAGCTCGACTAAGTAATGATGGGATATGCTTATACGAGTTTATGCAGTAATACATGTAAATGCAGACTCATAAGCAATATTGCATCCATCTTGGTCGGCAATACCTATGCCTCGAGATGAGTCTGCACACTTTATGAGCTGTGGACATGTAAGAACCACCCACACTTGAAAAGATGCTATCATTCACAGGAACGAATGCAACCGGCTGATTTCACTGCACAATTTTCATCTGCTTTTGTTTAATGAGTTATCTACTGCTTTAAAAACAAGGTGTTTGTCTGCTTTTCGCATTATTGCATGTTTTTACAGGAAGTAGAGACAGAGAAGCAAGAAAAGGCAAGGATGTTTATGGCGAAGTAGTTTCTTAGAGTACTACAACGTTACAACCAGCATAAACAAAAGTAATTCGATGCACTGGAGTATGTGAGGGTTAATACAGATGCAGTAAGGATACAAAGTCTGCAACACACTGAAGGTTTATTGGTTGTGGTGAAGGAGAAAAATGATACATCGATAAAATGAGAAATAAAAACTGTTTAAATATTGCTCCGAAAACAAATTGACAATACTGTTTATTCCCAGTCAAAGTGTTAAATATGCTATTGTAGAACATTCATTGCGATATATATATTGCACGGTCGCTTTGCGAGCTCGATAAGCAGTCGCGTCTCGCAGCGGAAGTAACAGAACCTTCAAATGAGATAATTCATTGGGGAAAATGTGCATGAAAGCCCAAACCAACCGACTGCAACTAAATGGTCGCGCGTATAGCGTGACCTATTGACCGTAGCATTTGTCTGTAGTTGCGTATTCTTTCAATTGTTTCGTCCGTAAAAGCATACAGCGCTAAAACTGTGGCGTTTTCGTATATCGCGAGTTGTCTCTACAACCAGAAAATTGGGACAACATCCGAAGGCCATGCCCTCCCATGAGGGACACCTCGTAGTATTTACCAACTCGCAGCGGGTGTGAATAGCGGAAAATGACGCAAAAGTACGTACTATCAGCGCCCGAAGCCAACCTAAAGAACAAGCGTCGCGTGATTAGCAACGTAGAGTGTCAACAAACGCATAGAAATCACAAAACCGAATCAGATCTACGAGTTTCATCTGCACAGTTCGCGTGTGGGTGCTGATGTGACGTACCGATTGTGCAATCCAAGGCTCCACTCAATTAGTTGCACTGTTCGAAGCTTGTTGAGACAAAATTTAGAGACAAAAAAGTATCTATAAACGTTGCGTTGAGCGACCGCCACCACTTTACAAAACAGACCGCGAAATAGCTCTCGGCGAAATTTAGACGAAAAATCGTAGCGATTGCTGCGACGTTGCGACACTGCGACCAACCGGTTGGTCGCAGCCTAAAATCGCAGAATCGGCCCTGCGACTGCGATTTTCGTCGCATGCGACGGAAATCGCACTTCCGGTGCGATTTTCATCGCACCATGTGAAACGGCCTTAAGGCCGATTCCGTGTATTCGCAGCAGCAGCGCGTATGACCGTCTACCACACAGATCACAAGGCAATACTGTGCAAGTGTAGAGTTGTCTGTGAAAGTGTGTGTGCGTGTAATAACCAGCTACATGATCTAAAATAAAGGCTATGCAATTTAACGAAATGTGTCTTCATTCAACTTGAACGTTCCAAAAATACAATCCTAAACAAGCAATCAAATCACGCATGCATCGCATCAGGTCGCTCAGCATTCCTTGGGTTCGTTGCGTGGTTGTTGTCTTTGGACTTTGATTTTGATTTATTCTGCATGAGAGCAATCTTCACGTTCAGCCATCTTTCTTTAAGAAAGCGGCTTTGATTTTTTTATATACACTCATGTGAACGACGGGACAGCCGACCCGAGGAGCCGGAGGAAACTAGACACGCGTGATGTTTCGACGGCACTGCCACCACGGGAGAGCAGATGGAGAGCAAAATGTAGATACGCAAGCGTTTGGAACGCCCACAAAGAGAGAGCGGTGCTAACCTTGACAGGGCCGACTCGGGTCGGGCTTTTGGGCTAAGATCTGACCGTTATATTTGTTATTTCACGCCAGGTCCCTTTTTCCTGGGACCTGGCGTGGCCGCCAACCCCGCCAGCTCCCATTTCACGCAATCCGGGTCCTTTACTCAGTTTGCGAATTGGCGGTTCATCCACAAGGCCAGGCTCAATATACTACCTTTGAATGGAGCCTGCCCATGGATGACCGGCCGTGACCAGCGGTGCAGTGTTGGCGGGTACGCGAGGGAGACCTTACCCCCCGTCCTCTGCCACTGCAAGTCAAACAGCCCTATGTACACGGCCCGCCGCAACAACATCGTGGCTCGTCTACGCACTGCATACCGGAACAGGTTTACCATCACGCATGAGAACCCACCGGTCGGCAGCACCAACCTTCGCCCGGACATCGTCGTGGCGCGCGGCGATGAGGCGACCGTACTGGACGTTTGTTGTCCTTTCGATAACAGATCTGACGCCTTCTCCGCAGCCCGCACTGCCAAAATCACCGAATACAAGCCCTGGCACCTATACCATGCGCAACGGTACAAACGTGTGACCGTCGACGCCGTCGTCGTTGGTGCCGTGGGCTAGTGGGATCCGAAGAACGACATCATGCGACGGATCTGCACCCGATCCGATCTCAAGCTATGCAAGAAGCTGGTGGCGAGTGAGCTGATCACTGCTTCTTCTTGCGAGATCTACCCCAACCACGTGGCTCACCGGTAGTTGTCAACCTGGTTGTTGCCTCGGCTACCATCACACCGGTGACGTCAACCAGTGTTGGCCCTTGCTCAGCCCGTCTCGTGCCCGTGCCTGTGGACTTTTTCCCCATTCTATCTATGTACTCCCATTCATTATTCACTATCTTCCTGCCCTTTGTTAATGTTACTTACCCTTCCTGTTTTTCATGAACATGCGAATACTTGTTACTTATACAACAAAATAAAATGTAAATAAAATAAACAAGCTGGGCTTTCGCCCGCAACGTGACCAGAGAAGACAAAATACCGCCGCCACCCACGGCGGCCGCTCGGCAAGGTGGCCTTTCTTTTACTATGGCGCCCCTAGCGGCAGGCGCTGGCTCTCTATTATTCTAAGGCGGGAGTTTCGTCACCAGAAAAAAGCTATTAAGGGACTACTGCACCACTGAAGAAAACTGGGTCGCGTTGCCGAAGGGTAAGGGAACAGACCACAGTCGGAGGATGGGAAACGGCATGCCGCTGTTTGTCCGTAGCCATCATAGAAGCTGGAGGGAAAGTACGGCTTCGGAGTTCTAGGGTTGGATCGATGGTGCAACCTCCAGCAAATATAATGGTGCGTTTGGTACAAGCCCTCTTCTTTACTACTAAAGACAGGCTCAGCAAGTTATCAAGCAATGGCGGAACCAGCGCAAAGCTTGCACTGCCAAGTTATTTCTGCGTTAGGAGCGCACTCTGCTTCTGCGACTAGTGCCGGTCTTCTTCAGCGCAATAATTTGAATTGATGTGTAGAAAACGATAAAAGAATGGGGCATAGACATAGACAGAAAATAAACTTGCCACCGGTGGCAGCCGAACCAATTTGCAGGAATGGCAAGTATCTCAGCATCATAAATGTCAGGAAATCTATTCGTCAATAATTTTATAGACACCATTCATACTGCTATATACTACGCTAGAAGATGTTCAGTTTTAGTGGTTGCTCTTAAAGGGTCATTTATTATTGCAATTAGGCAGAGTAAACACAGCGGTTGGAATGGTAAGAAATTTTACGAAAAGCAACCCAAGTTATAAAGGACGTATACTTGCGAGCTCTAATGCCTCAGCAAGGTTGGTCCAGTTTTCCTTCATTTCTCGTTTTGGAAAGGGTGAAGGATTCGAACCACCCGACATACAAAAAGCCACAAGTTCGGCGATGTAAAAGACTGCTCCAATACTCGAATATGCCATATCTATGTGATTGAAAAACACGACTTTACTTCTGCTGTTTCGTATATAGAGGTATGCTCCCCGTCAATGAGAACAATGGAGGATTTCTCTACAATGGTTTCGGCGAATTATGTCGGCAGCTGGCAGAATGTAGCTGCTCGCGGAATTGAAAAATGCCAGCTTCTTGTTGTCGCGAGGCATGTTTTATTATAGTGAAATGCGCGCGGCTCAGATAGGCTTGAGGAATAGGTCATTGCGGCATAGCCACTTTTGCGACACTTACGAACCTAGAAAAAAGAAACACCTTCTCACACGGAAAAGACTTCAATTGCAGTTCCGCGAAAAATGTCGATTTGTTTTCTACATATTTTGGACGCTTTTTTATTTTAACAACGAAGCGATTCTTAGAATTGGAGTTTTGTTGCTTGTATTAAAATGTGCCGTTTTCCATTTTGTCGGTTTTCTTTTTTCCCAAAAACTATCGCTGCATCGAGTTAACGTTCGGAACTGTAGTAGCCAACTTTATTGTAAAATTATTTACCAATCTAAGTATCTTCTGTGTCCTGACATCATTCTGTACGTTCTGCAGTGACTGTTCTGCTGCAGTTCTGCCGCAGTTCTGCTGTGACTGTACAATGGGTAGGCCGCGTGTTGTACGGTCTGCAGAAGAACAGCGTGCCTACCAAGAACGACGGCGTGAACAGCAAAGGAAATGGGCGCGGCGGCGGCGCAAAGCGACCACCGACGATGAGCGGGCCGCATCACCAAGCGTAAGCCTGCTGCCCGCTAGAACCGAGAACCGCGAGGCGGAACGAAATGCGAACCGACGATGTGGCCCCGATCCCACAAACTAGGAATGTTTCACCGGAGTAACAGTCAATCACCACGTACACAGCTTCACTGGTCATCCACGTTCACAGAGCGGAATCACACTCACGTTTGCAAGCGAAGCTTGTTATAACTCACAGATTTCGGTGGCGAGCATATACGCACAAAATTATCATCAGCAGCACTGGATTGAGCGTCGTCGTCGTACTGGCTCGTCGGCGCTCCTCGGTTTGCGCTCCTGCTCGTGCTCGGCGCGCACTCGTGCATTGCTCTGGCGTTCGTCGTCGTCGTCTACTTCCACAGCTGGCTGCGTTGGCACTAATCATTCCAGCATAAAATTTCACTTCTCTTCTGTCGTCGTAATGGGGAGGCCGCGTTCACGAGGGTATGAGCCATTGTTTAAGTGCGTATGAGCCATTCATTGTCTTAATTAACGTATAGATTTATTTTCTACTAATTTTATGGAAATCCATCCAGAATGAACGCGCTCGGGAAAGGGCTCGTGGTCGACGTACCTATTCCAACGTGAGACTTCGGAAGCCGAGGCGAAAGGTCAGCGAAGAGCCGCGGACCCCTAGTTGAGGGAGCGTGATGTTGAGGCGAAACTTCCCCGTCGTCATGTCCTCCAGGAACCCGACAACGGTGGTGCATGCCTCGGCAACGCTAGCGCCAACTTCCCGGTGTGGCGGCTGCAGGTTTCAACCCGATTTTCTCAAAGGGAACTTCGGAGCCAGCTGCCGTGCGTGTGATCGGTTGTGGTTCAACCACAACGTGGTACTCGTCACTTCAGTTCTTTCAGAGCAACACCGATGTCGCTTACCCAAATTTCCTCGACAGGGGAGGGGCTTCTGATTTTTTTTGTTGCCAATTTGGCACTGTTTTGACACTGCGTAGCTCTTCACCGTCACTGCAACGTAGCAATACATAGATGACTATCAAATACAAGATGAATATACATTATGAATACATGATGAATATCAATACATGATGAATATCAATGCAGCCATCGGTAATCACTCACACCACAAAGGCTAAGCGATTTATGGGCTTGACCAGCGGGTTCAGTAAAACAATCGGTGCAGCACCTAAACGAAATGTTATTGTCATTAATTAGGCTTTCATTGCATACACACGTACGTTATTTGAGTTTTCCACTTTCATAGTAAAATGGAAACAAACTAATGGTCAAACAAAACGAATATAAAAACGGATATATCCAATAACTTCGCTGTGGCTTACGTAAGATGGTTTTTAATGAAAGATCATAAGGATGCGTTAAGCAAATATACAGTATTTCTTATTGCAAGTTCTACATTTCACAGCTTGTCAGCTGAGGATGGTATACGAAAAATAAGGTCGGCTGCGGAGTATTGTTTATCTGATGTTTACGAAAATTTTATTCCCAACTATGTACTGACCACATTAAAGGCAATATTAAGGAAACATTTGGCAACCATAGGATAATTGAACAAACATCTGAGCGAAGTTGTTATACTCTGCGTGTTAACGAAAAGATAAGGTTAAATCTAAAGAAGGCATATTTTTTGTGAAAGCCTGGAAAATCCTTAGATTATGAAAATAAAGATGATTGAAACACATAAGTGCAGAAAAAAAAACATTTTTGGTGGCCGCACTAACTTTAAGTGATACCCAGATGGCACTGTCTGCATTTTTTGCTACGGAGTGTTTTTCGTATAAAATAACAGGTGAATAGTACGTCTGATAATGATAGAGGTCGTGTAAACGTGTCGTAAATATGTAACTTTGGTACAGTTGTTGCAATAACATTTAGAGGTTGTGGGAATATAAGGAAAGTTCAGGGTGTGGATGGTAGTGCCAAAAGTTGAAAAAAAAAAGCTCCGAAGTTCAAAAAAGGAGGCGAAGAGCAGCACATATTTTTGCCTATTGTGCAATTTTTTCTTCTGTTTGGAGCTTCAGCGAAAGTATGTGCAAATTACGCGGACTATCTTTCAAAAACGCCCCGGCTATATACTAGCCTACGTCGATAAAATACCCATTATGCGCAGAAAAGCAAAAGCAGAAACCAATGATAGGGTAATTGTTTTCGAAGCCCCTACTTCATTGTCACTGGTGTCCCCAAACATTGTTCTGTCCGCCCCTAAACATGTCAATCATGTCTTGTGCGTCAGTGAGGTGGGCTTTCAGTGCAGAATATGCTAGCTATAGTTTCAATATAACCATCGTGAATAATAAAGTGCTGCATATATTATGGAAATAAATACAATAAATCGGTGGAGCGTCGAACTCACAACGCATGCTTTGCTACAGCCGTGATTTGAGTCTAGCCGGCGTGCAGACCTACACGGAAAGGCAGTTTTGTTAGGGAAGTAAAAAATGTATCCACATGAAAGTTCAGATTGAGATATCAGATTGAGAAGATAACAATAAATGAACGATGTCAAGAATACCAAATATAATCTGAAGACGGTACAATAGTTGTGCGCAGGATAAACAACTCTGTTGTAACACCTCAAAGCACCGTGCACGGTGCAGAGCCATGTCATCTGTAAAAAGGAATTTTCGTGCACAGAAGAGGATCATAGTGTCTGGTCCAGATGATGTTGCCCAATAAGGCTGCTTTATGGCACGCAGAGGGCAGACAACAGATGGATGCAAACATAGGGGCCTACTGCATTGCATTCCGTACCAAAATGAATGAATGAATGTATGTTGTTTAGTGGCGCAAGCGCCAGTGTTAATAAGTTTTCAGTGGAGCAATAAGTTCTCAGAAGTAGATGAGACATGGATTTAAAGGCGTCTAAAAACTACCCGCACCAGGATCAGACATTATCTCTACGCCTTTCCTCGAAACACTATACAATCATCACAGGCAAACATTCCATTTCATATTTAACGCCGCATTTAAATTAAATACCTTCCAATAGCATGGAGGAAAGCAAGAGTATATAATTCCCAAGCAGAGCAACAAACAACAGAATACATAACATAATTCAGATTATTTAACACCTACTTCACAAAAATAGTCATATTTGAGTTGCCATTCCGTCGTTTAGAATTTAATCTGTCTCAAGGACCGCCACAAGGCTCACCTCTGAGCCCAATTTTTGGAACTTATTAGTCGCACCAATATTAAACACACAAATGCCGCCCTGAGTGAAACTACAAGCGTTGGCAAGTGACATAACACTCATATTAATAACCAATAGTAGAAGTCCAACTCGAGGAAAGAGTTAATCAAGCACTTAGGGAAATATACTGCTGGACTGAAACAAATAGCAAGATTTCCTTAGGAAAAATTTGACCTTCTAATAACTTGAAAAGAATATCCAAATAGACCAACGTCTTCAATATTGGGTAATAATATTGTAAGGAGAATAAACGAAATGAAATTTCTATGGGTCAGCTTTGACAGCAGTTTAAGATTTCAAAGTCACCTCAGGAATTAAAAGAAAGGACACAAACAATCCCAATCGGACTATCAAAATTGTCAATCAAAAATTGGGGCATGTCAGAAAAACAAATGAGAGAAATATACATTAGAGGGATCCAAAGAGTATATGGCTAACCTATATGGTATTCAAGTGAACCCCACATAATAAGAAAATGAGGAAGCATTCAAAGACAACCAATAATTAAAATAGGGAAAGGATACCGAACAATATCAAACACAACCCTGAACGTGGTACCAAAAATACAACCAATTCAAAAAACCGGTGAAAGTGAGAAGGAACTCTGCTCTATTAAAAACGACCAAGATATCTTTAGATGGCATAAAAAAAACTTTAGAAAAGAAGACATAGCGCTATTTCCAGACCTATGGTCATTTCATCCTGCTAAACGCAACACAATTTAATATAATAAGCAACCAGTACAAGCAGACATAGACATATATACGGACAAATCGCGACAGAGTGGCAGATGTGGAGCGAGCTTTTTAATCTTAGACAAGACAGGAAATATATAACACTCAACATTATTCAAATTACCTTCATATTAAAACAACTTTGAATCAGAGGCAATATGCATAGCAGAAGCTATTAACAAAACTAGTTAAATAAAAGACACAAGATCATACCTAATTTTAACCGACAGCCTCGATAATCCGCAGAATAAAAACCACTTCATTTTTAATATTAAAAAAACTCAGTAAAATGGAAAACTTTTGCGTATCATTTACATATGTCCCAGCACACAAAAGAATAATAGGAAATGAAATCGCAGATGATTTAGCAAAAAAAGCATGTACAGACGGAGAATATATGGATATAACTATTACAACAAGTTACAACAAGATTATTTAAAAGTAAACAAAAAGAGAAATACTGTGACAAAAGGAACTCTGAATGGAACCAAATGGGTAATGAAACGTATTGCTATCAGTGGATTAGAAATGTAAAAGACAGACCACCGCACTTCCCATTAGGGCACTGTAAAACTCAAGCAGTGTCAGCACATGGGCGGCTGCTACACGTCGATTCTCAATTACAGAAGATGAAAAATGTAAATGTGGCCAGTACGATAGATATGTTGACTACTACTTAACAACATGTAAAGAAGAAAGAGAAAAGTTACAGAAGAAATCCAAGCAGAGCATAGCCAAACACAAACCAGAAATTGTGAAAAACAAAGAAGATATGCAAATTGTGGGAGAGATGGTTAAGAAAATCAACCAATTCATACTTACATAAGCAAAGGGGAAACACAAAAACCACGACCTCAAACTGCAAAACTAAATCCAAGAACAGAGTGTGCTGTGTGCAAAAAATAAAAGAAAGAAAAAAGTCTCTCACAGCCTAATTAGGCTAACAGAGTGGTCGGAAATGGCGAGTTCACCGGCGACGTCCATTGTACGATCCGGTAGGGACCGCGATATGTCGCTGCTAACTTGCCGGAGAGACCGGGGGTCTGGCATGGAATTGAAAGCCACGCGAACGAGCGAGCAGGGAAGGTAGATGCAGGATTAGCCGGGTCAAGGCACTCTATTTGAAGACCTTGTGTCACGGATGTAAATGAGCGTGGGTTGGCGGCACTCTTCAATACATGAGCGAGTTCTGAGGCTGGGCGGTATTCGAATGTATCGGGGTGCTATGGAAGTACAGTATCCAGTATGGAAGATGGCTCGCGTCCATATTGACCCTTTTCGCGGAACAGTTTATTTTAGAGAAACGAGATGGCGCACACAGGCTGCGCACCATACGTCTCCTCAGCGACCGCGCACGAATACGAAACAATTACCGCTTCTACCTTGCTTCTGTGCGATCAGCTGTCGGAAATGCAACTGAGTTTTCGCTAACACACTGTACTCCAATCATGCTAGATTGAATCATGTGGATTGAAGACGTGTGCAGTAGTTGGCTGCAAAAAATAAGTGACTGCATGTTAAGGAGTGGAATGAATCTGTGTGGCCAAGTTCACGGACCGCTGCTGCAACTGTCCGAACGTGTTACCGGTACATCGAGATGTACGGCTTTCGTCGAGGATACAGAAATTTGCTCATCCGTCAGCCTTGTATCGCTAACTTTCAATGAAAGGGCTTCACCCCCAGAACGTCGGCAAGAGTGAGTACCACTCGTTAAACAATGGCAAAGGGAGTAGTGCCGCTTCTTGTCATAGTAAGTTTCGCGCACGTTATCTATACACATCTGTCCCAAATGGCAGGAAAACTTACGCCCACTCTATCGCCGACGTATCAAGAATAAGTGAATGGGCGAACACTTGAATATATGCGCACTGTATACGCACAATAAAGACGGACTACACCTATGGCGCACGAATGGTCGAAGCCGAATGTTTCGTGACGGTCCACGAGAGTAAGCGAGTTACTATAGCTGTATTATATATTTGCTACAAGGTATTACAATGTAAAAAAAACCACTACGTTTCAAGCCTTGTGCGCATCAAGAACAAATCTATCGGAATTGAGCACAACCGCGAGCGATTAGGCAGAAAATAATCAGATAGTGGCCGCACCGAGGAACTTCACTGAGTCAGAAACTGACAAGCCACTGCTTCAATATATTTGCCGAATAAAGAACAAAGAGCAAAACCCACTAATCCTGATTGAATTCATAATCGGGAAGCTTGGATAGCTTGGAATACATATTTAGCCCCGCTTTTAAAACAAGCACTATATACGCGGCTTGCGCCGTTTGGACATAGCTTAATCAGCTCCAAAAGCGCTTTTGCATGTTCTCTGAAGCTGTGATCAAAGCTTCGTGTCGTCCACCTAGTCACCGTCTGCGAAATCTCCGAAAACAGAGGTTTTCTAAGCCGCGCCGGCGTCATAGACTTCCATTGTAAACAAGAAGGCAACGGAGGCAGTAGAGGCAAGAAATTTGCGCGTCACCACGTGATCAAATATGGCAGCGCCCACGGCATCGCCGCGAAAAGGGTCAATAGCAGAAAGAAGGTGGAAAATCCAGTGGTGGCTGTATTGTATGCATATGTCACGAAAGAAGCACCAAGTCCCAATTAGAATGGTCCGAGGCCATGTACATGGAGAGCATATCACCGAGTGGGTGGTTAAAGCGCTCAGTGATATGCGCTCGGTTAAAGCGCTCGATGAAAGCTTGTAGAGGTGCTAAGAATAGTATTGCACTGCATGAGAAGTTCTTGGACGACTTGTGTAAGAAACACACGCCCTTGATCGCTAAGCAGCTCGCGTGGCGCACCGTGGCGAAGAACGAAGCTGCGCAAGAGGAACAAGGCAACATCATGAGCTGAAGCTGTTAGAAGAGCAGCAATTTCGGCAGATCGAGTGAGATGGTTGAAGGCCACAATAATCTACCAATTGCCCGCAGGGGTGGAAGGAAGGGGAAATTCTATCATGCGGGCGAGCTGAAGAGAGAGAAAGAAGAAAGGGGAAAGGCAGGCAAGTTAACCAGATGGGAAGATCCAGTTTGCTATCCTACGCTGGGAATAGAGGGGAGGGGGAGGTAAAGTGACACCAAAGTAGAGATAAAGTCAGAAGCACACAAACAATCACAATCGGTCACAGGTGGCACATCATAGCAGCACTTGCAGCACTATAAACATCTGTCCGGACTACAGCCGCTTGTCCAAGTCTGCTGCCCTTAAAAACTGCAACAGTGCCCTCGTTGCCCTCCGCTGCGATGGCTTGTGATGTTAGCATTCTAAAAAAGTCACAGGCCTGCGCGGCACATGTAGCACAGTCACAGCGTAAGTTGTTTGAGCGGCGCAAGAGTAGTTCTAAT
Organism: Dermacentor silvarum; assembly: GCF_013339745.2. NCBI lineage: Eukaryota > Metazoa > Arthropoda > Arachnida > Ixodida > Ixodidae > Dermacentor > Dermacentor silvarum. The sequence goes on along the minus strand of NC_051162.1, from coordinate 72,395,511 downwards.
TTCGGCACCACGCACAACAGGGTCTTCGCGGCAAACTGTATTCGCCTCGATTTTGACGACAACGGTGTGAACAGTCCGCCAGGCGTTGACGGCGAGCTGCGGCTTGTAATGCTCTCTGCACAGCAGATTGCTGAGCCCGATGATGCCTGGTTGTAGCCGCGCACGTAGCTCTACGATTCGCTTCCTCAGCAGCGGTTCGTACCTTACGAGGAGACGTCATAACGTGTAGCGAAGAGGTACCCAGAATACGTGGCGCACATCTAACATCAGGATAGCGTTGATTGCGCGACTCGACATGAATCGCATCGCGTTATCTGTGCCTGCGAGCGCGGCGACTGCAGGCACTTTAACTAGATGGCGCCACCTAATGGCGGAGGCTCCGGTCGTCTGCGCCTGCGCGCCTGCCTGTAGGGCGCGTTTAAAAGAAATATTTCTGCTGCCTGACAGCAAGCGCTTGCGTGGCTCAGCGGTAATGTATCCAACTCCCAAGCAGGGGGCCTGTGGTCAATCACGGCGGAGAGCGGGTACATTTTTTCGCATTTCCGGCGATAGCAGTTACGGCCCAACGCCGGTGGCGGCATCATCGCGAACCGAAACGCTTATTGGAATGAGCCCATAACAGCTTACGCTGTAAAAAGTTCCTCTGTTGGAGGTGTTTCGTTAAAACACGCTATCGTGTGTACGAGCGATCCTCTCTGTAAATTTTAGCGAGGACAGTATGTTTTCAAATCGCTAGCGTGCGTGTTTTTTGGGTCTGCGGGGAAGTGCGTGCACAAATTGGAGCGCAAATGGCGAGGTATACGTGCGTGGGCACGTCATGCCCTCGCACCTGCCTAAAGTCTGGCATTCAGACTGGCAGTATTTTCTTAAATAAATAAATAAGAAGAAGCCATTTTCGACCATCGGGCTGATAGTTGCGACAGTACAACATAGCTTCCCGGAGCACATAATGAGGTACTTGGCGACGAAGGGCGCTAGAGAGCTGTGGGGTTGACGTCGTCGAAGGCATACAGAGAACGTCGATCAGCGAGGCTATCCAGGGATCATTGCACTGTTCTGAAGACTTGGCACTGATATTTATGCTAGCGAAGGAAGTTGCGGAAACAGGCGCGACGTCAGAAGGCACAGACGAGCGGGAAAGTGCGTCGGCGTCAGCGTGCTTACGTCCTGAGCGGTAAATGACGCGATTATCGAGTTCTTGTAAACTTAGCGTCCAGCGTTGAAGTCGACCCGACGAATCTTTCAATGGTGATCGGTGACAACATCAAACGAACGGCTGTACAAGTAAGGGCGAAATTTTTGCAACGCCCCAACTATTGCCAAACATTCCTTCTCGGTAACCGAGTACTTGCACTCTCCCTCGGTGAGCCCACGACTCGCATAGGCAACTATGTACTCAGAGAAGCTGAACTTGAGTTGGGCAAGGACAACGCCAAGTCCGATCCCACTAGCATGCGTGTGTACCTCGGTCGGAGCGGCAGGGTTCAAGTGGCATGGAACGGGCGTTGAAGTCAAGACGATCTAGCAAGCACCGTGACGGCGCGTTCGCCGACGAGGATCATGTTACCAAGCAATGCTCGAGACAACGCTGAGGACAATAGAGAAGACGACGACGCTCTCTGATGTGGCGCGGACTGGTTTTGCATCTTGTGTGCCTTTTATGCCTGTGAGCTTTTGTAAATATTGTGTAAATATATTTTAAACGTCTCTTTCCCCATAACAATATCCTAATTCCTGCACAGTTTGGTTTTTGTAGAGATAGGTCGACTAAATTACCCTTGCTGATTCAAACGGAGTTTATATTACAAAAATTGAGGAAAAGAACACGGTGCTAGAAATTTTTCTTGATTTTTCCAAAGCGTTCGACCTGATCATAACAACCTCTTACTTAAAAAAAAACTCGATCGTTATGGCATTTGAGGCCCTGCTCATTCTCTTATTACGTCCTACCTTCAACACATGTCTCAATTCGTAGATGTAGCCGGGAAGCATTCTTAGTTGAAACCTGTAAAAACAGGTGTCACTCAGGGGAGCACACTGGATCCGTAACTTTTCATTTTATACATAAAAGAAATAGTGAATGTTGATGCGTCTGCAAAGTGCGCAATTAACACAGATGACACCAGCCTGTTTTTTGAGGGTGACTTATTTTCTCAAATGTCAAATCGAGCCAATTAAACGCTTGAGACATAAACGCGTGGGCGACAAAAATTATCTGAAGAAGATTAAAAAAGCAAAGGCAATGATGTTTCAACCACGTAATAAACAGTTTCAACTCTCCCCCATTATTTTAAACAATCATTTGCCGTACATTTCTCCGACACAACGTCACGGGATTGCCAAGTAAATGCCTTAGTAAATTGTCTAGAGCAATCTGTACTATGCGTCGCCATAGTAATTATCCTCCTACACCCATTGATAGGCTTTTACATATTTCTACGTTGTTTTCTTTAGTTCAGTACGGAATTCTTCTCTGCAGAACGACTGTAGGGGAGAACATCCATAAACTGACAGTATTGTAAATAAGAGCAATCCACCTTGTATCCCACGCACCATATCTCGGCCACATCGCTCCTGTGGTTTCAAAGCTTAGAGCTATAAAATGAAAACCTCTGTAGAGGTATAGGATTTGTCGTTTATATAGATATAGAAAATTAACAATGATGAAACATTGACAAAACTGAAATCATTTCAGCAGCATATATTTTTTTATAAGTTACGTCAACTAGACCTTTGGAAGGCTAACACGAGCAGAACTAACTATGGCGACCAAACGGTACAGTTTTGCCTTTAAAAAAAGTACGCGGTATATTTGTGTAATGGCCTTTGCTGCCGTATTAATTCATGTACTTTTTCTTCTTTTTCTTTGTTTCATCACTATGCCTCTTTTTTTCTCTTTTAAAGCTGTGCGAAATGTTTCCACGATACTTTTGTATATTATTTCTGACCGTGGTTGTTCTTTCCTACTGTGTGAAGGTTACGCATTATGTATAACATCTGCTTTTATTTAACCGCTGTGAAGCTGCTCAAGCTGCCACTTGAAGCTTTTTTCCTGGTCATCCTCGCAACCTTCTTGCTGTTACAGGATAACCTCAATTCAATTCAATACAATTCAATATTAGTGAATGAAATAATTGCAGTATGCGATTCCAGAAAACAATACTTTGGCTGTCTCAGAAGGCAAATCACAAGACGCGCGACTGCAATGCACAAAGGACAGGTCCAGTGCTGACAGGCTGAGTCACCAAAATACCAAAACATCACATGTTCGTCCAGAGATGGCGCTGAAACAAGTCCTCGCCCGAAGTTCGCTTCAAAGTGAAGCTGTTATTGCCGCATGAGGCGTTCGTAATAAACTTGGTGGGGTGGGGGGGGGGGGGGCTATTTTTCGACTTATTTTTATACTTGAAACCCTTTGTGGCTGCATGCTACATTCGGGTGGATGACAATTTTTCCCTCTCATGATATTTATACCATGAACCAAAGTCAATAAGTAATCATGGAAGTTCGCTGGATGCGTGCTACGTAGCACGTCTTAGACGTGTCGTGTAGCAACCACAGAATTTTTTATATTTGTTATTTACCTCATGGGAGGGGGGAGGGAGGGAGAGGGGATGGGCGATCAATTCGGTTAGAATGAAGGTCTGGTCGCGGTAATGCCGAGAATCTCACTCGAGTGCCTTATTTCTATTCGGTTCTGAGGATATATGGCTATCTCAAGTCGGACACCCAACCTCTACAACAATACATAATCCTCTCCGCGTGTATATTATGTTGTAGATATGGTGCTCATAAAGAAGTATCAAAGGGCACTATATGGCAGGTGCAAAATTTGTAGGAATAGCAGGTATCTCGGCGATATAAATGCTGTCAGGAAATCAGTTCGTCAATAAGTTTCTAGAAATCATTAATACTGCTATATACTACGCTAAATGACGTTAAGTTTGAGTGGTGCTCTGATAGGGCCATCTTATATTGCGGTTACGTTAAGTAAATGCAGTGGTTGGAATGGTAAGAAATTGGATGAAGAGGAGCACAAGTTATATGTGACGTATACTTGCCAGTTCAAGTGCCTCGGCAAGGTTATTCCAGTTTTCCTTCAGTTCTCGCTTTGGAAACGATGAAGGATTCGAACCACCCGACATACAGAACGCCACAAGTTCGGCGATGTAAAAGAATGCTCCAATACTCAAATATTCCATGTCTATGCGACTGGAAAACACTTTACTCCCGCCTTTCTATAGATATAGGTAGGCTCCACGTCATTGGGAAGAATGGAGGTTTTCTGACCAATGGTTTCGGCGCTTTCTGTCGGCAGCTAGCTGAATGCAGCTGCTGGCAGAATTGAAAAATGCCCGCTTGTTGTCGCGGGACATGTTTTGTTATAGTACGAGTAACATACGCGCGGGTGGGATAGACTTGAGGAAAAGGTCATTGCGGCATAGCCACTTTCGCAACACTTACGAACCTAGAATATAGAAAAACTTTTTCACAAAGAAAAGGCTTCAATTGCAGTTTCACGAGAAAGAGCGCGCCTGCCTGTAGGGCGCGTTTAAAAGAAATATTTCTGCCGCATGATAGCAAGCACTTGCGTGGCTCAGTGGTAAAGTATCCGACTCCCAAGCAGGGGGCCTGTGGTCAATCCCGGCGGAGAGCGGGTACATTTTTTCGCATTTCCGGCGATAGCAGTTACGGCCCAACGACGGCGGCGGCATCATCGCGAACCGAAACGCTTATTGGAATGAACCCATAACAGCTTACGCTGTAAAAAAAAGTTCCTCTGTTAGAGGTGTTTGGTTAAAACGCGCTATCGCGTGTACGAGCGATCGTCTCTGTAAATTGTAGCGAGGACAGTATAATCGCTGGCGAAGTCGATCATATGTTTTCAAATCGCTAGCGTGCGTGTTTTTTGGGTCTGCGTGAAAGTGCGTGCACAAATTCGAGCGCAAATGGCGAGGTATAAGACGAAGCCATTTTCGACCATCGGGCTGATAGTTGCGACAGTACAACATAGCTTCCCGAAGCACATAATGAGGTCCTTGGCGACGAAGGGCGCTAGAGAGCTGTGGGGTTGACGTCATCGAAGGCATACAGAGAACGTCGATCAGCGAGGCTATCCAGGGATCATTGCACTGTTCTGAAGACTTGTCAGTGATATTTATGCTAGCGAAGGAACTTGCGGAAACAGGCGCGACGTCAGAAGGCACAGACGAGCGGGAAAGTGCATCAGCGTCAGCGTGCTTACGTACTGAGCGATAAATGACGCGATCATCGAGTTCTTGTAAACTTAGCGTCCAGCGTCCAAGTCTACCCGACGGATCTTTCAATGGTGATCGGTGACGACATCAAACGAATGGCTGTACAAGTAAGGGCGAAATTTTTGCAACGCCCCAACTATTGCCAAACATTCCTTCTCGGTAACCGAGTACTTGCACTGTCCCTCGTTGAGACCACGAATCGCATAGGCAACTACGTACTCAGAGAAGCTGATCTTGAGTTGGGCAAGGACAGCGCCAAGTCCGATCCCACTAGCATGCGTGTGTACCTCGGTCGGAGCGGCAGGGTGTAAGTGGCGTAGAATGGGCGTTGAAGTCAAGACGATCTAGCAAGCACCGGGACGGCGCGTTCGACGACGAGGGTCATGTTACCAAGCAATGCTCGAGACAACGCTGAGGACAATACAGAAGACGACGACGCTCTCTGATGTCGCGCGGACTGGTTTTGCATCTTGTATGCCTTTTATGCCTGTGAGCTTTTGTAAATATTCTGTAAATATATTTTAAACGTCTCTTTCCCCATAACAATATCCTAATTCCTGTACAGATTAGTTTTTGTAGAGATAGGTCGACTAAACTAACCTTGCTGATTCCAACGGAGTTTATATTACAAACATTGAGGAAAAGAACATGGTGCTTGAAATTTTTCTTGATTTTGCCAAAGCTTCGACCTGATCATAACAACCTCTTACTTAAAAAAAAAACTCGATCGTTATGGCATTTGAGGCCCTGCTCATTCTCTTATTACGTCCTACCTTCAACACATGTCTCAGCTCGTAGATGTAGCCGGGAAACATTCTTAGTTGAAACCTGTAAAAACAGGTGTCACACAGGGAAGCATACTGGATCCGTAATTTTTCATTTTATACATAAAAGAAATAGTGAATCTTGATGGGTCTGCAAAGTGCGCAATTTACGCAGACCACACCAGGCTGTTTTTTTGAGGGTGACTCATGTTCTCAAATGTCAAATCGAGCCAATTCAACGCTTGAGACATACAGACGTGGGCAACAAAAACTATCTGAAGAAGATTAAAAAATCAAAGGCAATGGTGTTTCAACCACGTAACAAACAGTTTCAACTCTCCCCCATTATTTTAAACAATCATTTGCCGTACATTTCTCCGAAACAACGTCACGGTATTGCCAAGTAAATGCCTTAGTAAATTGTCTAGAGCAATCTGTACTATGCGTCGCAATAGTAATTATCCTCCTACACCCATTGATATGCTTTTACATATTTCTATGTTTTTTCTTTAGTTCAGTACGGAATTCTTCTCTGCAGAACGACTGCAGGGGAGAACATCCATAAACTGACAGTATTGTAAATAAGAGCAATCCGCCTTGTATCCCACGCACCATATCTCGGCCACATCGCTCCTGTGTTTTCAAAGCTTAGAGCTATAAGAATGAAAGCCTTGTAGAGGTATAGGCTTTGTCGCTTATATAGATATAGAAAATTAACAATGATGAAACACTGACAAAACTGAAATCATTTCAGCAGCATATAGTTTTTTATAAATTACGTCAACTAGACCTTTGGAAGGCTAACACGAGCAGAACTAACTATGGCGACCACACGGTACTGTTTTGCCTTTAAAAAAAGTACGCGGTATATTGGTGTAATGGCATTTGCTGCCGTATTAATTCATGTAATTTTTCTTCTTTTTCTTTGTTTCATCACTATGCCGCTTTTTTTTGTTTTATGCCGGGGTTTCACTGAAACGGATATGACGTTCTTACAATGTACACGAACAAATACAAAGAAATGCAAAATTTGGAAATCCCCACGACCTCTCGGTCCGCGTCGACTTTAACCCATTGCGCCACAAACGCATTTGCAGAGAGCTATTATATATCTGTGTACCGTGGGGGCGGTGCCGCCGCCTGAGCAGAAAAGAGAAGTACTGCTTAGACACTAACCTACGCGCACCGACAGTGTGGTGAGCACTACGACGCCTTACGAAGGGACGCTGGCATCAAGAAGCACTATAGGTGGCGTTCATAACATCTGCTTTTATTTTCTGAAGTTGATCGCGGAGGCTGTTAAAGCTGCTCACGAGTTACGTGCCATTAGTGTGTCTTACGAGCGTGTGCGAAATGCTTCCACGACACTTTTGTGTATTATTTCTGACCGTGGTTGTTCTTTCCTACTGTGTGAAGGTTACGCATTATGTATAACATCTGCTTTTATTTAACCGCTGTAAAGCTGCTCAAGCTGCCACTTGAAGCTTTTTTCCTGGTCATCCTCGCAACCTTCTTGCTGTTACAGGATAACCTCAATTCAATTCAATACAATTCAATATAATCGAATGAAATAATTGCAGTATGCGATTCCAGAAGGCAATATTTGGCTGTCTCAGAAGGCAAATCACAAGACGCGCGACTGCAATGCACAAAGGACAGGTCCAGTACTGACAGGCGGAGTCATCAAAATACCAAAACATCACGACATGTTCTTCCAGAGATGGTGCTGAAACAAGTCCTCACCCGGAGTTCGCTTCAAAGTGAAGCTGTTACTGCCGCATGAGGCGTTCGTAATAAATTTGGTGGTGGTGGGGGGGGGGGCTATTTTTCGACTTATTTGTATACTTGAAACGCTTTGTGGCTGCATGCTACTTTCGGGTGGATGACAATTTTTCCCTTTCATGATATTTATACCATGAACCAAATTCAATAAGTAATCATGGAACTTCGCTGGATGCGTGCTGCGTACCTCGTCTTAGACGTGTCGTTTAGCAACCACAGAATTTTTTATATTTGTTATTTACCTCATGGGAGGTGGGGGGAGAGGGGATGGGCGATCAATTCGGTTAGAATGACGGTCTGATCGCCATAATGCCGAGAATCTCACTCGAGTGCCTTATTTCTATTCGGTTCTGATGATATATGGCTATCTCAAGTCGGACACCCTACCTCTACAAAAATACATATTCCTCTCCGCGTGTATATTATGTTGTAGATATAGTGCTCATAAAAAAGTATCAAAGGGCACTATATGCAGGTGCAAAATTTCTAGGAATAGCATGTATCTCGGCGATATAAATGCTGTCAGGAAATCAGCTCATCAATAAGTTTCTAGAAATCATTAATACTGCTATATACTATGCTAGATGACGTTAAGTTTGAGTGGTGCTCTGATAGGGCCATCTTATATTGCAATTACGCAAAGTAAATGCAGTGGTTGGAATGATAAGAAATTGGATGAAGAGGAGCACAAGTTATATGTGACGTATACTTGCCAGTTCAAGTGCCTCGGCAATGTTATTCCAGTTTTCCTTCAGTTCTCGCTTTGGAAACGGTGAAGGATTCGAACCACCCGACATACAGAAAGCCACAAGTTCGGCGATGTAAATGAATGCTCCAATACTCAAATATTCCATGTCTATGCGACTGCAAAGCCCTTTACTCCCGCCTTTTTATAGATATAGGTAGGCTCCACGTCATTGGGAAGAATGGAGGTTTTCTGACCAATGGTTTCGGCGCTATCTGTCGGCAGCTAGCTGAATGCAGCTGCTGGCAGAATTGAAAAATGCCAGCTTCTTGTGGTCGCGGGACGTGTTTTGTCATAGTACGAGTAACATACGCGCGGCTGGGATAGACTTCAGGAAAAGGTCACTGCGGCATAGCCACTTTCGCGACACTTACGAACCTAGAATATAGAAAAACTTTTTCACACAGAAAAGGCTTCAGTTGCAGTTTCACGAGAAAGGTCGACTTGTTTGCTAGAAATGTATTAAGACTTTATATGCTAACAACGAGGCGATTCGGAGCATTGCACTTTAGTTTCTTTCATTGACACGCGCCGCTGTCCATTTTGCCGGTTTTTCTTCCGCTCCCTCCCCCCCCCCCAAATTATCGCCGTCACCAAGTTAACGTTCTGCACTGGACTCACCACCTGTATTGTAAAATTCTTTATTGTAGTCGCGCGTGACGCGGCTGTTGGTGTACCTTTTCAATTAAACGCAAGTATTGTGACCGTTCTTGAATGTACGGTGATGTATATACAGTGTGTCCCAAATATCACGAAGCGAGGTTTCAAGATATGCAAATCTCGCGTAGCTGGACCGAACCAAGGTTATGTTCGTTACCGTCGTTCGAAGATACTGAGATTATTTTGGCATTCCACCTAATTACATAATTATTCTGAATGAAATAATGAAATTCTCAAATACTGTAATGAGATGAAAAGTGTCAATGAGAAGTTCGTAGAGCAAAATGAAAAAAACTGTCGGTCCTTCCACTCCGTGAAGATGGATGATAAGCGAAGCTTGTCCCTATGTGTAAAGAGTGCTGAACGCAGGCAGTTTCCCCTTGATTAAAGATTCCTTACACATACGCTATATTCTAAGTTCACCAAGGTCTTCTCCACTAGTAGCGTAATGTTCATTCAACACTTCCAAGGCATTGTGTCGAAGTTCGTTGGAGCGGATCGCATTGATGAGGGACAAGTTCTCAATCCGCGTTCGATGTCTCGAGATTGTTCAGTGGCGTGGTCAGCAGCATCCGCCCGCCATTCCCGGTTGCGATTCTTCAAACTTAATCTGCTTCAAAATTAATCTCTCCGTCACATAAGCCAATTAATTTCTCATACCCCGGTAAACGCGGCCTCCCCACTACGACGACAGAAGAGAAGTGAGATTCTACGCAGGAACGGTGAGCGGCAATGGAGGCAGCTGGGGAAGCAGACGACGACGCTCGAGCCATTGCTGATGATAATAGTTTCTGCGAACAGACACGGTCTTTCAGGCTAGATATAAACAAGTGTCGCTTGTAAAACTCCCGATACAGCTTTCTGCTGATCAAGCAGTGCTACGTATGAAAGTGTTTTTCCGAGCGTGAAAAAAGCCCGCGAATACACGCAAAATTGCCATTGCCATTGCCATTGCAATTGCCAGTGGGTCGAGGGCAAGAGTGGGTCGAGCCCAAGAGAAGAAAGAAGACCGCGCGCTCCTTCTCTGCTCGAGGCAGCTCCGACGGTCGCGTCTTCCAACAGCCAGCTGTTCTACGCTTATTAAACCTTCAGGACTACTTCTCGAGGCTCGTGACAATATATGCAAAGATGAAATACGTTTACTGTCTTCTTGAGGTTGCGGACGTTTATATTTTTACAGTGACGCAGATAGCTTTTTGGTGTTCGGCATTTTTCGTGTTCTTTCCGATATGTATCGATATGAAAGCAGTTTTACTATATCTCATTTCGATACCCCTCCAGCAACACCAGGACAGAAAGGTATAAGGTCAGATTCAAGCAATAATTGTTCTTAGTGGCATATAACCTCATTAAACATAGTCATCAGCAAATTTTCCAGCTGCAAGAGAGTCACGAATGTCGCTAATGATATCAAGAATGCATATCAAAATAATAAACGTTCAAGCTCAATGCCTGGAAGCATTCCCGAGGTTACTGATATTTCAATAGACCATAAAGAATCCCTTGAAAGGAATGTGTTGCGCAGTGTCAGATAAACGACCTGCCATTTAATTAACAATGCAAGTCGGAAGGTTAGCCAACGCTAGTTTTTCTATTGGTTTACTTTGACGTACAAGGTGAAGTGCTTTTCTTAAATCCCAAAATACTTCGTATATTTAGGTTGATTTGTCAAGAGCACTATCACAGTTTTGCATAATTGAATCCTGTTATCGCAGATTTGTCAAAATATGTTGAATATTGCAGCGTGGATGTCGTATCAGTTTTCAGCTGAAGTTAGTTAGGATCTTCCTAATTTTAATACGTGAGACATGTCGTCGTTTTAACGCGCAACTGTTTTCTTAAGGTGTAAGATCTATCAAGTTATTTACTTAGTAGTCTTCGAAATGTTTCTAGTTGAATGGGAATAAATAAATGGTTAGGCAGTCTATTTCTTTAATTTACTACAAGGGCACGCTAACGTGGAGTCCATGAATATCGTAACCAAACAGTTCAAGATAATTTCCTCTGCTTGATCTCTGGCGCAAATAAAAGCCTTTACAGTTGAGTTGTAGCATTTTCTATCGTGAAGCGCCTTTCAAAGCACAGAAAAACCGTATTGTTTGCAATGAGCGTGAATGCCGGGCTCAACCGAAACGAGAGCATTCTCTGGTGAAGGGCTCAAAGAAAACGTTGTGTTGTATTGTTGCAGATGAACGAAGAGAAGGCGGCGTTTTTTTACAGCGTAAGCTGTTATGGGCTCAGTCCAATAGCCATTTCGGTTCGCGATGGTGTCTGCCGCCACCTGTGACCGTAACCGCTATCGCCATAAATGCGACAAAATGTAGCCGGCCCCCACCGGAATCGAGCCATGGCCCGCTGCGCAGGAGACGGATGCTTTACCACTGAGCCTCGCAAGCGCTTACTATCGGGCAGCGAAAAAAAGCCCTATAAACACGCCCTAGGCAGGTGCGGGCACAGACGACCCGAGCCAGTATGGTGGCGCCATCTAGGTAAGGCGACTGCAAACGCAGCGTGCGCAGGCGCAGACGACGAGATGCGATTTAGACAAGGCGCGCAATCAACGCTATCCCGAGTTGTCCGAGCCTCCGCCAGTATGGTGGCGCCATGTAGTTAAGTAACCTCCAAACGCAGCGTCCCTGACATGCAAGTTGCATATTGCAGTTGCATGCTGCATGTAACTGGACCTAGTTAACTCAAGCAGGCTAGGTGGCTACTTATCACCAGCCCGTTATGAAGATTCCAATAAACTATCATGATCATCCTCATCAAAAACAACGTACGGTTCCACGGGTCAAAGGATGTGAGATATGCGCCACACATTCTGGATACCTCTTCGGTACACGTTATCGCGTCTCCTCGCAAGGTACGAATGGTTGCCGAAGAAGGGAATCGTAGAGCTATGTGCGCGGCTACAACCAGGCTTAATCCTGCTCAGCAGACTGCTGTGCAGAGAGCATTAGAAGCCGCAGCTCGCCGTTGACGCCGGGCGGACAGTTCAGATCGTACTCGTCAAAACAAGACGAAGAGTCTTTGCCGCGAAGACCCTGTCGTGCGTGATGCCGAAATTGGAGCTACCCAGTTCTGGTTGAACATAACAAGGATGGTTGCTTGGGGTAGTTCGCAATTCATGGTAAAAACGCGTACAGTGCGACGGACAAAGACTGAGAGAGACGACAAACGCAGGGCTGACTTCCAAAAAAATTTTGTTGCCGTTGCCACAGCATGTATATATATATATATATATATATATATATATATATATTGGCACAGGCCGACACATATGAGCCATCCAGTGTGGCACGTACACGCTTGGGGGGTAGGTAGAAGAAAGGAACGTTGTTCTTTTGGTCTGGTTCCGATAAAGACGTGGACTTCTGGCTGTCTCTGTTGTCTCGCCCGCGACATTACTGGTGGAGGTCCTGGGTAAATGCACCTTCGCTCCCAAGTTTCCGCCGTCACTCCTAGCACCTTACAGACAGCCACAGCTCCCACAGCAAGAAGCAGCCGCCGCCTGCAAGGACTACCACCCGAATTCGTTCCCTTGTCATCGAGACAGAAAATAACAATATCAACAACTAATACAAACCAGGCGAGCCAAACCCACGATGCCCAGTATTCTCTCCCGCATGTTTTTTATGCGCCACAGACACCCAGACTGTTCCACGGGGACACTTTTGAAGACGTTGAAGACTGGCTGGACCACTTCGATCGGGTTGCCAGCATCAACGAGTGGGATGATGTTCGCAAGCTGCGGAGAGTTTACTTCGCGCTAGAAGACTCTGCGAAGACGTGGTATGAGAACCATGAGGGTTCCTTTGCGACATGGCAAGAGTTTAGCCGACAGCTCCGCGATGCGTACCGCAACGCCGAAAGAAAGGAGAGAGCTGAACAAGCCAGCTCTTCTGAACAAGCCAGCCCAACGAGAGAGTCTCGATGTTTGTCGAGGACATGCTTCGTCTTTTCAGACGCGCAGACCCTACAATGCCCGAGGAAAAGAAGGTGCGACATTTAATGCGTGGAGTCAAGGAACAGCTTTTCGCCGCACTCGTACGCAATCCACCAACAACTGTGGCCGAGTTCGTGAGTGATGCAACCACGATGGAGCATACTCTTCAGCACCGGTCGTCACAGTACGAACGCCACGACATAACGGCTACTGCGTGCTCTCTTGGGTCCGGCAGCGAGAAGCAGGCCCTCGCAGACTTCATACGAAGCGTTGTGCGTGACGAACTGCGGCAACTCCAAGCAGTGACACCAGTGGGACCCCAACCACCTATGACAGCACTTGCGGACGTCATCCGGAGTGAAATCAGACAGGCGGTGCAACCACTCGCACCACCGAGACCCGAGGTCCCTGTGCTAACATATGCGGCGGCATTGAGGGCTCCTGCACCACCACCTACAGATCCCATCATGCGTACAGTGGACCAGGCCACACATCTGTTCCCGGACACCTCTTCGCATCCGCTACCCGGCTCAAGGTACCCGAGCGTACCTACGTATCGACCCCCTGATCACTCAAGACAGAGCGCTACTAAAGCAAGTGTATGGCGCTCATCGGATAACCGCCCGCTATGCTACCACTGTGGCGATGCGGGTCACGTGTACCACGACTGCCAGTACCGCCAGCTGGGTCTCCGCGGCTTCCAATCCGGCGCGTGGTGCCCACGTTACGGTGAGCGTCCTCGCGAAATCAAAGCGTATCTGACGAGCCAGAGAATTCCCATCGACTATTCAGCGCCGCCAATCGCGATCACCATCCCCTCGCCGGTCCATGTCACCTAGCTTGCCCTCCTCGTCTTACGCTCCCCTAAGGAACCGCTCACCGAGTCCCCACAGGGGAAACTAGGAACCGCGACTTCTGGGGGTGAAGTCGCTTTCGAACGAACATTCCAAGAACCTCCCTCGACGCAAGGACCCGTCGACGATCGTTCCGGTTTTTCTTTATTTTCTGACAGTACTAGGGTTATTTCTGCCGACATCCCCGTAGTTGTTGATAATCATGCTGTTACTGCCCTCTCCCCGCAGGGCGTCTGCGAAATCAGGCGTTTTTGTGTGGTTGCGACACACAG
>NC_051162.1:72351110-72381130 GCF_013339745.2 Dermacentor silvarum | reverse complement strand
CTCTTTGTAAAAAAAAGTTTTAAGAAGTGGTACCAGGTTGTCACGCTGCTCTTCTTAACTACATTTATTGCGGCATCAATTATATGAACACTACAGGTGCATTTACGCCGTCGCCGTCACCGTGAGGTTCCGTGTTGAGTCCAAGGACTATAACACCGTCGCCACGCATCCTATGCTAAATGTGCGAGTGAAGGCGTGTGAGGGGAGCCGACAGTCGCGGCTCAATCTCGCCCGCGCGAAGGGAAGGAAAGCGGGCAGGAAGCGTGCCATCTTCCATCACGCGCGAGGCACCCAACTTCGCGAGGCATCGATGGGATGGGAGGGAGGGGGCAGCATTATACTGCGGCTGCAACTGCGTATATGATGGCTGCGCGCGGTCGCACGGCCGTATCTTGAGAGCGATTTTCGTTGGGGGCAGAGTGTAGGTGCGTCGGCGCCTCGTAGCTTTGTGCACGCTGTGTGTTCTCGGCGCTCAGGTTGCGTTGAAGCGATACACAACACGAAGGCCACCCGCTGCTGCTTCCGCGTTATTTCACGCCGTCGTTTAAACAGCGAGTGTCCGCGTTTCCTTAAGCCAGCGTTTTGACAGCGAGTGTCCGCGGTCATCGAGTGCGACTGGCTCATGTTTGCTGTGCGCGCTGACGCCATGCTTGTTAATTTAGTTAGCAAGCGAATGCTTACAAGTTCATTCGGCCTATAAAAGTACTATCCTTCCTTTGTATGGCGCTCTGCTAATTTGCTATCGCAATTGGTGCTTCGCCATTAGGGCCTACTGCGACTTTTCAACACGAAAGTGTGGCTTTCACACATGACTTCCTGCAACGGATGTAACGTTGGCTCTGGCGCCGCCATCTTAGAGCGGTGAAGCGAAGTACTGCATCGTGACACTAATGACTTCCGACAGGGAGCGGCGCTTCGGTAGTAAACAGCGCAGCGGGGGCTCCACGTGGTGTGGCAGCAGAATGAAGAATCAAGTGTAAACGGCTTCGTGACTCGTCATTTTCAAAGTGTACTTTGTAATAAATAATAAAACAAACTTTATTAAAAGGGTCCGACGGCAAGATTCGAACCCAGGACCTCTAGTACCAATGCCCTACATCGAAACCATCCTGCCCCGGATGCTTGGACTGACACGCGGCTTTGAGCGCCCTTATCAATTTCTCACAGGCAAGTGAGTGCGTTGAGACGCCTGGCGCGGTTCAACGCCGTTCGCCAGCAGGACGCTGCGCGCAAAGCAAACATGCAACACTTTCTCCATCCCGCAAATCGTGCGCCTTTCTCTGCAGCGAACCATGAGTTCATGAAGCAAACATGCAACAGCTTCTGTGAAGACATGTTTCATTTTCGTGTTCTACCAATTCCTATGAAAAAGGGATCAACCATACTTTTCCTATTTTTGGTGATAACTCTATTTCTGGGGAACTGTACATGGAACCTAGATCAAATTTCATGAATACCAGAGAATACCATGCAACACAAGAAGCAATGCTCTGGCGAAATAATTGAACTGAAAAGTTTTACATGCGGAGAACTCCCAAAGGAGAACTCTGATACGTGCAACGTTTCCAACTATGTGATTTAAATACAGGCAACTGAAACTATTCTTTCAACGGCTCGAACAAAACAGCTTCCCTTAAAATTGGGTTGTGATTGTGCAAGGTCGCACAAGTCTGCTTTTAATTTCAACTTTGTGTTGCTCACTCCTCCGTAACTTTTTATTTCCCCCATCCCCTTAGTAGAGTAGCATGCCAGTGGCTATATACATGTTGGCAAACATCCCTGACTTCCAATAAATAGCTCATAACCCCTATGAGCAAAGGCATGTGTTTGATTATTATACCTACAATGGCAGAGTGAGCTTTCTGGAAGGGAACCAAGGAAAAATGAGTAGTCATCCTACCAAACGGCAATGCCTCAACCAAAGAAGTGCACTTCGAGGTTACATCTTAGTCTATATTAGCCCCCTAAAAGGGAGGCTAGTGCATTAAAAAATCAGGTTAGGCCTTTCTCACTTGGTTCCCATTTAGTCTGTGCGTAAGCTAGAACAAAATGTGCACTTAAGTAAATTTTCTAAATTCTTATCTCTGCTTCTGTGATTTATTATTACTCATATGACTAACCACTGTCTCGAAAAGCTCATTTGCACAGCGCTAAGCATTGCGAGGACAAATAAAAAGGCACAAAGTTTAAGCACTTTTTAGTCCTGGTAAATCCCAATATATTAGAGCAGCTAACGCAGATTCCAACATCTACTGACAACCTCTCTTTCTATTTTCAGATATGCATAGCACTTGCGATCTGCGTATATTGAGAACGAGGAATGATCTCAATGTGGTCTCTAGAGAGTGTTTAGAGAACTTTGCAGCATTATGCAACAAAAACGAAACATTGTATGTGCATCCAGCCGGTAATAATTTCACTTATATGGTAGGCTGCAACTTGAAGAACGCCCTGGGAAACCTACGACTTGGCCAAACGTTGACCACAATTTGTGGAACCCCGTTACCGCCACCGGTTATCTACGTTGGATAAGTAGTAGATTGTGTATATGATGATTGTGTATATGATTGTGTATATGAAGAAACAGAACGTGGCAGTGTTGTTTTTTCACCAGAGTGTGAATATATCTGGTAAATCGAACTGTTATTCTAGTTGAAGATGCTACTGGCATGAAGTACCTGGAGAAATATTAAAGCATTAGATGGAATCTTCAGAGCATCTTTGCCCTAATATTGATGATGCCTTAGAAGAAAAAAGTCACTGGCCTGCGCGGCGCACACACCAGAGTCACAGCGTAAGCTGGTAGAGGGGCTCAAGAGTAGCTCCAATTTTGGCACCACACGCAACAGTATCTTCACGGCAGTCTGTCTCGTTTTGACGAGAACGATCTGAACTGTTCGCCCGGCGTCGATGGCGAGCGGCGACTTGTAATGCTTTCTGCACAGCAGTCTGCTGATCCCGATGATACCTTGTTGTAGCCACGCATGTAGTGCTACGATTTGCTCCTTCAGCAGCGGTTCGTACATTGCGAGGAGACGCCATACCGTGTACCAAGGGGGTATCCAGAATAGAGCACTGCATGGGCGGATTTTTGTGGCCCGGGCCCGGCCCGGGCCAGTTTTTACATTGAGCGGTCCGCCCGAGCGCGATCAAAACTTTTATGGTGAGACCCGGGCCCGGCCCGGGCGCGGAAATAATCTACCTTACCCGCCCGGCCCGGCCCGCCACCCCTTTACCATAAGCCCAAGCCCGGCCCGAGCCCGGCCCGAGACCGAAAAATAGATGTTTTTCAGAGTTGAGACGCCTGAGAATAACTCGCAGAAAGCCCGAGCCCGGCCCGGGCCCACGTCAAAAAACCTGAGCCCGGCCCGGGCCTGGGTCAAAAAGCACACGCCGTGCCCGAGCCCGGCCCGAGCCCGTGAAGAAACTGCTCTACCCGCGGGCTTTCGGGTAAGCCCGAGCCCGTGCAGTGCTCTAATCCAGAATACGTGGCGCAGATCTCACATCACTTGACCAGTGGCACGGTACCTTGTTGTTGATGATGATGATTGTATATTTGAATCTTCAAAACCGGCTGGTCACCCCTAGCCTGCTTGATTTAACCAGGACGAGTTACATGCAGCATGCAACTGCTATATGCAAATTACATGTCGGGGACGCTGCGTTTGCAGGCACTTTAACTAAATGGCGTCACCATACTGGCGGAGGCTCGGGATAGCGTTGATTGCGCGCCTCGTCTGAAACGGATGTCATCGTCTGCGCCTGTGCGCCTGTCTAGGGCGCGCTTATAGGGCATTTTGCGCTGCCAGATTGAGGTTTATTTAACAAATAAGTTCTCTGATGTACATAAGCGGTGGCGATGGCGAGTTAAAATCTGCATACCGGCAGCTTGACTGGTCCCATCTCCCCCGATATCAAGCGCTTCCGTGACTCAGCGGTACACTGGTAGAGTATCTGACTCGCACGCAGCGGGCCCGGGTTCGATCCCGGTGGAGACCCGGACTTTTTTTTTTCGCATTTCCAGCGATAGCGGTTACGGTCACCAGCGGCGGCAGCGGACAACATCGCGCACCGAAACGGCTGTCGGAATGAGCCCATACTAGCTTACGCTGTAAAGAACGTATACCTTTGTAACGGTTTGAACACGTAAAAACGTCACAGGTCTGCGAGACACACGCAGTGCAGTCACAGCGTAAGCTGGAGGAGCGGCTGAAGAGTAGCTCCAATTTCGGCACCACGCTCAACAGGGATCTTTCGGCAAATTCTCTTCGCCTCGTTTTGACGAGAACGATCTGAACTCTCCGCCCGGCGTCGACGGCGAGCACTGGCGCGTAATGCCCTCTGCACAGCAGTCTGCTGAGCCCGATCAAGCCTGGTTGTAGCCGCGCACGTAGCTCTACCATTCGCTTCTTTGGTAGCGGTTCGTACCTTGCGAGTAACGCCATAACGTGTACCGAAGAGGTATCCAGAATACGTGGCCCACATCTCACATCGGGATGAGTTGATTGCGCGCCTCGTCTGAATCGCACCTCATCGACTGCACCTGCGCACGATGCGTTTGCAGACGCCTTATCTAGATGGCGCCACCATACTGGTGGATGTTCCGGTCGTGTGCGCCTGCGCGCCAGCTTAGGGCGCGTTTATAGGAGAGTTTTCCGTTGCCTGATCGCAAGCGCTTGCGTGGCTCAGTGGTAAAGTATCCGGCTCCCGCGCAGCGGGCCTGGGCTCGATCCCGGTGGAGACCGGGCACTTTTATTCGAATTTCCGTCGATAGCGGTTACGTTTCCCAGGGGCGGAGGCGGCGGCGACCGACACCATCGCGAACCGAAACGGATATTGGAATGAGCCCATAGCAGCTTAAGCCGTGTGTATGTCGCCATACACACTGGGATAGCTTGTTATCACTCGCCTGGCCATAGTGCTATTTCGCTTATATTTTGCTGGGCACTATGTATGCTGTGGGGTCATCACTATCAGCCTATATTTTATGTCCACTGCAGGACGAAGGCCTCACCCTGTGATCGCCAATTACCCTTGTCTTGCTCTAGCTGATTCCAACATGCGCCTGCAAATTTCTTAACTTCATCACCCCACCTAGTTTTCTGCCGTTCTCGACTGTGCTTCCCTTCTCTTGGTATCCATACTGTAACTCTAATGGTCCACCGGTTATCCATCCCACGCATTGCATGGCCTGCCCAACTCCATTTTTTCCGCTTAATGTCAACTTGAATATCGGCTATCCCCTTTTGTTCTCTGATCCACACTGCTCTCTTCCTGTCTCTTAAGGTTAACGTATGGGGTAGGGGTTGTACGTATCTAATTGTGAAGTACTCGCGGCGCAAGTGCGGCTTTATGGATACAGTAGCGCTAGCCCAGGACTCGGTGTTTCCTTCCCTTTTATTTGTGTTTTACGCGCACTGTTGTACATTTACCATGAGTTGCTTACTCTGCCGTGTTCATTCATTGAAAGTTGAGCATTTGCAAAAGTGTACTTCTTCAAACTCTTTGTACTCCTTTGAGTTGGCCACTTCACTTGATGGGATAGCGTGTGTAGTGCCCCTAATGGATAATAACCACAGCGCTCTAAAAGGCAGCGGCATGAAGACAGCACTTGTCTCGTCATCTATTGAAGAAACAAAATAACACGATCTGCTTACTGCGGATGCGCATTCACAGCAATAAATTATAATCATAATAGATCGCAGTTATATCAACTGAAACACGCAGTATGAAAAAAAATTTGCGCAGCTTGCATCAAGTTCTCCAAGGCTGAAGAAACAGCGCAGCTGATGATCACCTAGCTCATACCGAGCTCATAGTAGACAGATCGGTGTCGAAGCAAAGCCGGTCACAGACGCGGCAGTTGTCGCCAAACTCGACGCCGAGGAAATCCTGTTGGAATCAGCTATCGGCGCCACTCGTTGATTGACGGACTGGACGCTGGAAATTCTGCATAACTCGGTAGCCAGGATCAGTTCCCCGACGTCACTGGTTGTTCAGTCAACAACGCTCGTTTTCCTGGGCTCGCAACTCAGCATTCTCGGCCCTTTGTCGCTTTTTAGTAGCAGCCACTTCAGTGCGATACTCCGCATTAGCATGCAATCGCCGCATTAGTTCTCGGCTGGCGGCACGACGAGCTTCCAGCTGAGCGGTTCCTTCTTCGCGAGCCTTGTATTTCTTCGGCCGTCCCATGTTACAATTATTCAGTGCGAAGTCTACGAGAGTTGTGCGTGTCGCCGTCGCGGCGACATGATCTTTATAACCATTGTGACGTCATGGCCAAGCTTAACAAAGTTTTGTCATGATTAGCAAAGCAAGAATTGTGGTGCGAAGCAATGTCATGTCTTGACGAAGCTGGGTAAGTGATTGCTAGGCGACCGGTTTGAGGGAGCGGGTCTGCTGGAACATGTTGTCGGTATTGGAACGAGGTGTCGGTGCTGCAAGCTGCGCTATGCAACGCGCAGTGACGTCATCGCTGGCGTGGCAGCGGAGGGTCGTTGCCGAAGCTTAGAGAAGCTAGGCGCAGCTGTGCCAGGTGGTTGCTAGGCAACACACATCGATGTCTTCACTAGGCGTGTTTTTGCGAATGCTATGCAGGGAAACGAAAAGCCTAAACAGCGCCGCTGTTGAAATACCGTGTATCCCAGCTAACGTTAGCCAACAGGTAATCTGAAAAATATTTTAAAACATAAAATAGAAGATAGAGTTCAAAGACCTACGGTATTCGGTCGTCAGAGATCTGAAGAACGAACACCGACAGCCTTAAAATTGTATCACGCACCGTGTTTTATATTTTTTTCTCCTTGAGCGTCACTACTGTTAGCTGGGACACTTTTTTCAATCAATCAATCATCCAGTTTATTTACATCGAGTAGATGTGGTAAACTTAGGCAAAAAAGCCAAACAATTTGCTTGAGTAAAGCCGAAGCCCCCTTCATCATCATCATCATCAGCCTATATTTATGTACATTGCAGGACGAAGGCCCCTCCTTGCGATCTCCAATTACCCTGTCTTGCGCTAGCGTATTCCAACTTGTGCCTGCGAATTTCCTAACTTCATCATCCCACCTGGTTTTCTGCCGTCCTCGACTGCGCTTCCCTTCTCTTGGTATCCATTCTGTAACCCTAATGGTCCACAGGTTATCCATCCTACGCATTACATGGCCTGCCCAGCTCCATTTCTTCCGCTTAATGTCGACTAGAATATCGGCTATCGCAGTTTGTTCTCTGATCCACACCGATATCTTCCTGTCTCCTAATATTACTCCTAAGACATTTCGTTCCATCGCTTTTTGTGCGGTCCTTAACTTGTTCTCGAGCTTCTTTGTTAACCTCCAAGTTTCTGCCCCATATGTTAGCACCGGCAGAATGCAATGATTGAACACTTTTCTTTTCAACGACAGTGGTAAGCTACCAGTCAAGATTTGGCAATGCCTGCCGTATGCACTCCAACAAAATTTTATTCTTCTGTAAATTTCTTAAGATCAGGGTCCCCTGTGAGTAACTGACCTAGATAAACGTACTCCTTTACAGACTCTAGAGGCTGACTGGCGATCCTGAATTCTTGTTCCCTTGCTAGGGTATTGAACATTATCTTCGTCTTCTGCATATTCATCTTCAACCCAATTCTTACACTTTCTCGATTAAGGTCCTCAATCATTTGTTGTAATTCGTCCCCATTGTTGCTGAATAGGCCAATGCCATCTGCAAAGCGAAGGTTGCTGAGATATTCGCAGTCGATCCTCACTCCTAAGCCTTCCCAGTCTAAGAGCTTGAATACTTCTAAGCATGCAGTGAATAGCATTGGAGAGATTGTGTCTCCTTGCCTGATCCCTTTCTTGATAGGTAACTTTATACTTTTCTTGTGGATAGCCAAGGTAGCTGTGGAATCCTTCTAGATACTTTCTAAGATATTCACGTATGCCTCCTGTACTCCTTCATTACGCAATGCCTCTATGACTGCTGGTATCTCTACTGAATCAAATGCCTTTTCATAATCTATGAAAGCCATATAGAGAGGTTGATTGTACTCCGCAGATTTCTCGATTACCTGATCGATGACATGGATATGATCCATCGTAGAATATCCCCTCCTGAATCCAGCCTGCTCTTTTGGTTGGCTGAAATTAAATGTTGTCCTGATTGCATTGGAAATTATCTCAGTGAATATTTTATATAATACTGAAAGCAAGCTAATGGGCCTGTAATTCTTCAATTCTTTAACGTCTCCCTTCTTATGGATAAGTATAATGTTGGCGTTCTTCCAGCTCTCTGTTACACTTGAAGTTGTGAGGCATTGTGTATAAAGGGCCGCAAGCTTTTCAAGCATGATATCTCCTCCATCTTTGATTAAATCTACTGTTATTCCATCTTATCCAGCCGCTTTCGCCCTGGTCATGTCTTTCAAGGCCCTTCTAAATTCATCGCTAGTTATAGAAGGAGCTTCTGTATCCTGTTCATCACTATTTCGAACGAAAGTATCTTGAATGTTTTGAGAACTGTACAGGTCAGTATAGAATTCTTCCGCTGTTCTTACTATGCCATCTAACTTGCTGATGATATTACCATGCTTATCTTTCAGTGCCTACATCTTGCCTTGTCCTATGCCAAGCTTTCTTCTTACTGATTTCATGCTGCGTCCACATTTTACGGCTTCCTCAATCTTTCCCACGTTATAATTTCGAATATCCCTTACTTTCTTCTTGTTGATCAGTTTTGACAGTTCAGCGATTTATATCTGATCTCTTGACTTGGACACTATCATGTTTTGTCGTTTCTTTATTAGGTCTTTTGTTTCTTGGGAGAGCTTTCCTACTGGTTGCCTTGGTGCCTTACCTCCCACTTCAATTGCTGCTTCTGAGATCAGCCTAGTTACGGTTTCATTCATTACCTCTATGTTATCTTCATCTTCCTGTTCTAAAGCTGCATATTTGATTGTGAGCACCAACCTGAATTGGTCTGCTTTCACCCTTACAGCGTCTAGGTTGGCCTGTTTCCTCTTGACTAATTTCACTCTTTCTCTCTTCAAATTGAGAGAAATCATAGACCTCACTAACCTATGGTCACTGCACTTTACCTTACCTAACACTTCTACATTCTACACTATGCTTGGATCGGCAGAGAGTATGAAATCTATTGCATTCCTTGTTTCTCAATTAGGGCCTTTCCAGGTCCACTTCCTGTTGCTGCGCTTCCTGAACAATGTATTAATTATTCGGAGCCTATTCCTTTCCGCGAATGCTACCAACATCTCTCCTCTTGCATTCCTAGAATCGATGCCGTAGTAGCCGATTGCTTTCTCACCAACCTGCTTTTTGCCCACTTTTGCATTGAAGTCGCCCATGATTACAGTATACTGAGTTCCCACCTTTCTCATTGCTAATTCGACATCTTCATAAAACTGTTATATTTCTTCATCAACGTGACTGGAAGTTGGGGCGTAGGCTTGTACTGCCTTCATTTGTACCTCGTTATCAGCTTTATTACGACGACTGCTACCCTCTCACTAATGCTGTAGAATTCATCAATGTTGCCCGCTATGTTGTTATGAACTAGAAATCCTACCCCAGACTATCTCTTATCTGGACGACCTCTGTAGCAGAGGACGTGGCCGTTAGACAGCAATGTGTAAGCCTCACCAGTTCTTCTAACCTAACTAAGGCCAATAATATCCCATGCAATGCCTGATAATTCCTCAAATAGTCCTGCTAAGCTAGCCTCACTTGAGAGGGTGCGCGTGTTGAACGTTGCCAGGTTTAGTTTCCATTGGCGGCCTGTCCGGACCCAGAGATTCTTAGCACCCCCTGCCACGTCCCACGTCTGACCGCCGCCTTGGTCAGGTGCTCCGCAGCCACTGGGGGCTGAGGGCCATGAGTTAATTGTCGGAGTCATGAGAGAGGTAGTGGCCGAATACTGCACCAGGGAGGCCAATTCCTGTTCTGCTGAGGGAGTGACTTTGATGAAGCTTAGTGGGCCTGCCTAGTTTGGTTGCACCTGAACTAGTATGGCCCCACTAGCTCTCGGCAATATATTTTTTGCCAGTGTCAGGCACCACTCCATGCCTGAAAATGTAGTGGACTGGAGCAGGATTCGAACTTACGACCTTCAGATTTGAAGTCGGGTGTTCTACCTCTGCTCCACGCCACCACCAGTGCATAGATGTCAACAAAATTTACGAACACCCTTCAACACTACATCTCCTGTGCTTGGCAATAAGGTTTCTGAGCACTTCTCAGTCACATACTTTCTAACAAGCGCAAAATTGAGCTTGAAATAATTTTTTTGAAGAGGAACGATACAACACAATCAATGAAGAGCACCTACGAATAAAATCAACAGTTGCACCTGTTATGGTGGCCCACTGGTGCAAGCCAGTATCCACTGTACACAAAAAAGAGCAACAGATGTTTCCAATTCAGATATCAACAGCAAAAATTTGCGTTAGCCTTAGGACTGAACGAACAGCCAATTGCAAGGTTGATTAAAATTCCAAACAAGACACAAGTTCATAAAATCTGCTTCTTGTGTTAGTTTGTAATTACTGAAAGAGAGAGGGTTACAAGGAAATGAAAACTTGAAATGATGAGCAGTGGTTGAACAAAGGTGTCTCAAGCTGCAGCCAACATTTCAACAATGGGACGCCTCTAACGAAGACAAGCTTCCTTGCCGAAACATTGCCTACAGGCTGTGACATGCCTAGTTCAACCACTACACTCGATAAATCATGCCCGTCGACGTGCAGTTATTAAGTAATAAACAACAAAAAGCCCACTCTTTTTAAAAGAGTACCAACACAAATTGAATTTGCAGAATCTCTGCCAGATGCTTCTTGCACATAAATGGATGACATTAATATGAAGTTTGAGAAACTTAAGACATATTAGTTTGGTAATAAAGTTGGTGTCAAATTAACAGCTTTATAGTATTTATAGTATGCGGTCCCTACCGGATCGTTCAATGGACGTCGCCGGTGAACTCTAAAAGTCTAAAAGGCAATATTACGAAAATGAATTCGTGAAAAATAGGTTTCATCTGAAAAAACAATGGCAACTTATCAACGAGTTTTTGAATGTACCGCACTTTGGCAGTTCCATTGAAAAAATAATTTACAATAATGTAACTATCACTGACCCTCCTAGCATTGCCCGTGCGTTCAGTAACCACTTTTATGAAATATATAATACCACACATGTTTCTTCTGACTATCCTGTAAGCCGATGCGACCACTCTTTCTTTTTGTTTCCTGTGACCTCTGAAGAAGTCCTTACTGAGATTTCCAACTTAAAGAACACAAGTCCTGGTCTTGATGGAATTTCCGCATTTCATTTAAAGCTTGTTGCTCCGACTCTTTCTGATGCTCTCAGTAATTTAATTAACCTTATTTTCACAACCGGCATATTCCCTACATTTCTAAAAAAAGCTAAGGTAATTCCTGTTCACAAAAAGGGCGATAAAGCTCAAGTCGTTAACTATCGTCCTATATGTATTTTATCTTCAATTAGTAAAGTTGTTGAAAAGTTATTAGTTAGCCGTATTATAGCTACCTTAACAAATTTAGCTTGCTGAAGCCTTGTCAGTTCGGTTTCCGTTCAGGAAGCTCGACTAACTAGCTTTGCTAGCATTAACTGATTATATAAGACGTTCACTTGATCTCGGACACTTTGTTGGCTCGGTGCTTTTAGACTTTACTAAAGCCTTTGTTACAATAAACCATTATGTTTAGTTTACTAAATTGCAGTCTATTGGAATTTATGGTCCCGCACTTAATATGCTGAAAAGTTATCTATCTAATCGTGAATTAACAGTGTATGCAGGTGGGGCTTTCTCTGAACGCAAAATTATTAACCAAGGAGTACCTCAGGGATCCATTTTAAGTCCACTATTATTCTGCATTTATATGAATGATTTACCCGACTGTATTAATTATGCACTACCGATATTATACGCAGACGATACGACTGTTGCCCTCGCAGATAAATCTCTACTTTCGCTAATTTTGAAACTAAACTGTGACCTGTCTAAAATTACTGATTGGTGTAACGCCAATTTTCTCATTTTAAACCCTGATAAAACGCAATTTATGATATTTAGGTCATCACAGAGACATTTAGCTTGCTCTCCGGCCATAACCCTCAATAAGCATAACATTCCTCCCTCCACTTGTGTGTCCTTCCTCGGCATTAAATTAGATCCCCACCTTAAGTTTACCAATCACATTGCTCACATCAAACAAAAAACAGCATTTGGTATTAGAACACTACTCAAATCCCGTACATTTTTTTTTCAAAGAAGCACTATTATAGTTATACTTCGCTTTCATTCATAGTCATATCATTAATGGTTTTGCTTCTTGGGGTAATACTTATCATTGTCATCTTTCCTCTATTCAGCACATTCAAAATCAGGCCATTCGCATTATAACCAGTAGCCATTTTTTCTCTAATGCCTCCTCGCAACTACGTACAAACCGCATTCTTCAAGTGACAGATTTGTTCAACTATCATTTAGCGATATTATTTTTCAAACTATTAACCAAACAAGTTTCTTACAACTTCGTTAGTTCTGATCTACTTCTTAATCCTAATAACACAAGGTTTGCAGCAGAAGGAAATTTCCTGTTACCTTTATGCCATACTAATTACGGAAAGATGGCTTCCTCCTTTTGCGCAATTAAACATTGGAACAGTCTACCATATGCCATTAAATTGTCATCTACGTTGTACTCATTTAAACACCAACTTAAGAATTATTTGCTTTGTGATTAACTTTGTATAATGTTATATTGCTAATTTGTATGTTTGCTTATTCCATTTTGTTGTTTCTCTGCTCTGTATTCCGCTTTATTTTTTATAGAACAATTAATCAGGGGTCCCGGTGCAGTCGCTGACTATGGGACCCTTGCCTGTATATAATATCTTGTGTAAATAACTGTGTGAATGAATAATAAACTGAACTGAACTGAACTGAACTCGCCATTTCCCACCACTCTGTTTGCCTAATTAGGCTGTGAGAGACTTTTTTCTTTCTTTTATTATTGGCACACAACACACTCTGTTCTTAGGTTTAGTTTTGCAGTTTGAGGTCGTGGTTTTTGTGTTTCCCCTTTGCTTATGTAAGTAGAAATTGGCTGATTTTCTTAACCATTTCTCCCACAATTTGCATATCTTCTTTGTTTTTCACAATTTCTGATTTGTGTTTGGCTATGTTCTGCATGGATTTCTTCTGTAACTTTTCTCTTTCTTCTTTACATGTTTTTAAGTAGTAGTCAACAGATCTATCGTACTCGCCACATTTACATTTTTCATCTTCTGTAATTGAGAATCGATGCGTAGCTGCCGCCCGTGTGCTGACACAGCTTGAGCTTTACAGTGCCCTAATGGGAAGTGTGGTGGTATGTCTTTTACATTTCTAATCCACTGATAGCAATACGTTTCATTGCCCACTTAGTTCCATTCAGAGTTCCTTTTGTCACAGTATTTCTCTTTGTGTTTACTTTTAAATAATCTTGTTGTGACTTGTTGTAATAGTTATATTCAAATATTCTCTGTCTGTACATGCTTTTTTCCTAAATCATCTGCGATTTTATTTCCTATTATTCTTTTCTGTGCTGGGACATACGTGAATGATACGTAAAATTTTTCCATTTTACTGAGTTTTTCTTTAATACTAAAAATGAAGTGGTTTTTATTCTGCGGATTTTCGAGGCCTTTATAGACAGAGAGGCTGTCGGTTAAAATTTGGCATGATCGTGTATCTCTTATTTAACTAATTTTGTTAATAGCTTCTGCTATGTATATTGCCTCTGACTCGAAGTCGTTTTAGTATGAGGGTAATTTGAATAATGTTGAGTGTTATATATTTCCTGTCTTGTCTAAGATTAAAAATCTCGCTCCACATCTGCCACTCTGTCGCGATCTGCCCGTATATATGTCTATGTCTGCTTGTACTGGTTGCTTATTATATTAAATTGTGTTGAGTTTAGTAGGATGAAATGACCGTAGGTCTGGAAATAGCGCCATGTCTTCTGTTCTAAAGTTTTTTTTATCTCATCTAAAGACATCTTGGTCGTTTTTAATAGAGCAGAGTTCCTTCTCACTTTCAACCGTTATATGAATTGGTGGTATTTTTGTTACGACGTTCAGGGTTATGTTTGATATGCTTCGGTATCCTTTACCTATTTTAATTATAGGTTGTCTTTGAATGCTTCCTAATTTTCTTATTATGTGGGTTTCACTTGAATGCCATAAAGGTGAGAAATATACAGTTGCTCTTTCGATCCCTCTAATGTATATTTCTTTCAGTTGTTTTTCTGACATGCCCTGATGCTTGTTTGACAATTTTGATAGTCCGATTGGGATTGTTTGTGTCCTTTCTTTTATTTTCCTGAGGTGACTTTGAAATCTTAAACTGCTCTCAAAGGTGACCCATAGAAATTTCATTTCGTTTATTCTCCTTACAATATTATTACCCAATTTTAAAGACGTTGGTCTATTTGGAAATTCTTTTCAAGTTATTAGAAGGTCAAATTTTTCCTGAGGAAATCTTGCTATTTGTTTCAGTCCAGCAGTATATTTCCATAAGTGCTTGATTAACTCTTTCCTCGAGTTGGACTTCTACTATTGGTTATTAATATGAGTGTTATGCCACTGGCTAACGCTTGTAGTTTCACTCAAGGCGGCATTTGTGTGTTTAATATTGGTGCGACTAAAAAGTTCTAAAAATTGGGCTCAGAGGTGTGCCTTGTGGCGGTCCTTGAGACAGATTAAATTCTAAACGACGGAACGGCAACTCATATATGACTATTTTTGTCATGTAGGTGTGTTGGAACAAGCGCAACAAAGAGGACGAAACTCGTGCTTGGGACCACGCGCAACAGCAGCTAACCCACGGAGTCGATTCATGGTTTATTCATAATAAACCCTTTTCCTATGGAACGGGAGGCTTGATTTCCTTCAAGTGGTGCCGAAACTCATCGGAACAGCGAACTACATCGATGGTACCAAGGTAATCGCCTTCCTGCCTACCGATTCATCGTACCGACCTTTGGCTGCTCATCGCGGAGTGCAACCATCGAAGCACTCAAGCTCAAGCGCAAAGCCGAGAGATCGCAGCTAACGCGGCTTATTAACGACATCGAATCAACGCTTAGCCAAGACAGCGTTATGGAAGAGCAGCTTTTAGAGCACTGCACGGGCCGCTTTTTGCGGCCTGGGCCCGGCCCGGACCCCTTTTTACATTGGGCGGCCCGCCCGAGCCCGATCAAAACTTTTATGGCGAGACCCGGGCCCGGCCCGGGCCCGGAAATAATCTACGTTACCCGCCCGGCCCGGCCCGCCACCCCTTTACATTAAGCCCGAGCCCGGCTCGAGCCCGACTCGAAACTGGCCCGAACCCGGCCCGAGACCGAAAAATACATGTTTTTCAGAGTTGAAAAGCCCGAGAATAACTCGCAGAAAGCCCGAGCCCGGCCCGGCCCTGCGTCAAAAAACCCGAGCCCGGCCCGGGCCCGGGTCAAAAAGCACACGCCGTGCCCGAGCCCGGCCCGAGCCCGTGAAAAAAACTGCTCTACCCAGCCCGGCCCGGCCCACGGGCCGGGCTGGGCCCAGGCTTTCGGGTAAGCCCGAGCCCGTGCAGTGCTCTAGCAGCTTTGCATCCTTAGCGAACGCCTCAATAATCTTCACACCGACTTGAGGGCAACTGACTCCGACAACGTAACTCTGCTCTCTACCACGGAGGCTGAAGCAGAGTTTGATCGGGTTGTCGATTACAATGATCGAGCCACAGCGACGTCCGCGAAGCTCAAATACCGTATACGTCAGATTCATGAATCACTCAACCGTACGTCATCGTCGACGTCAAACGAACCCGTTCAACGCACGCTGCCACCCGGTGTTCATCTTCCGAAGATCGAACTTATAAAGTTCATTGGTCGACCATCAATGTGGCCGCCTTTTTAGGAACAGTTCAACCAAGTGATCCACAACAACGGTGGCATCACCGACGTCGACAAGTTCGACTATCTACGCTCAGTCTTGACCGGCGACGCGGCATTGGCGATCGCGGGACTTCCAGCAACTGCGAGCTGCTACAGTGATGCCCTGGACATTCTAAAGCGGCGCTTTGCTAAGGACGACTTGATCATTCAGGATCACATGCAGCGACTCATCGACTTGCAACCCGTTCGATCCCCCAATGACCTTCGTGACCTTCGAAGCCTCTACGACACTGTGCAGTCCCAGACACGTGCCCTCAAGACTCTCGGGATATCGGAAGATAATTATTCTTCAATGCTCTACCCCGTTCTCCTGAAATCGCTTCCCACGATATTGTCCTCGATTTCAACAAGACCATCGCACGCCAGAGTTCCGAGGAATGGGGAGGAGCTGGAAGCACTGGTGAACAAGCACAGCGCACCCAGCAACAGAAGGCGAGCATTAGGTCTTTGCTGCTTTTTATTCAAAGAGAAAATAGAGCCTCGAGAACGAACAGTTCTGCATGTTTCTGTACAAGAGGACGCGTTGAAGAGCAAAGATAAAGAATTTCGCACTACCGCGACATCCACTTCGCGACCTTTATCCTTAACGAAACAGCCGTGCCATCAACGCTCAACCACAGAGTCTTTGACCTCATCCGCTAAACCCGTTCGTCAAAAAAGGACTGCTTTTTCTGCGAATCAACGACCCATTGTACAGAGCAGTGCGGCTCGGCAATTCCTCTCGAGGAAAAGAAAAAAACGCCTTCTAGGTGCACGTCGCTGCTTCCGTTGTACCCTGGAGCATCACGTAGCAAAAAATTGCATAAGAAAGGTAAAATGTGGACAGTGCAATCGGCGCCATGCGGAAAGAATGTGTGACCCAAGGTTGATGAAAACGACCGCCGGACCCCAGACATTCCCTAAACAGGTACAACTCGAGATGACTGGAACTGGCACGTCCAAACGGCTCATATACCTACAAAAAGCTGTTGCTTGGGCGGCCGGCCAGGATAGTAAAATGCTGGTTCGCGTTTTATTGGATGGAGGCAGCCAGCGCACTTTTGTGACCGAGCAATTGGCTGAGAAACTTAATTGTCAAGTTCTCGATCGCGAGTGTCTTACAGTAGGACATTTTGGAGGACATCATGACCAGAAGACTTTCCGACGAGTGTCTATCACTCTGAGTTCAGTGCATATTTGCAAGACACTGTTGATGGAAGCTCTCGTCACGACCAAGATCTGCGACCAATCCATTCCACGACCGAGTGGAGACTTTACTGACAAGCTCGAGCACCAAGGTTATTACTTCACCGATAACGATCAAGCTGAAAGCCCAAAAGCTGTCGATGTCTTAATCGGCAGTGACTATTACTGGTCATTTGTCACGGGCAACGTACGGAATTTGGAGAACGGACTTAAAGCTGTCGAGATATGCTTAGGCTGGACTCTGCACGGACCAGTAGCCTCTTGTGCTACCGTCACACACTGCAACGAGACAATAGTACTGAAAGCGGCAGTGGAAGAATTTAAGATCACCACAGATAATTACTGGGACCTAGAAATTATGGGGATTAAACCCGAGGGACATAACAAGACACAGGACGGAGACCCAGTTTTGGACTTCTTCAAAAGCACAGTCAAGATGGAGAATCGTCGCTACGTAGTTTCACTTCCATGGAAACCGACAATTCTCAACCACAACAATCAAGTAAAACGCACAGACGCGTTTAAATCAACTTCTTCGAAAGCTACGCCGATGCCCTCAGCTTCTGCAAGGATATGATGCTGCCATACGTAAATACGCCAACGATGGTGTAGCCGAGAAGGTCACTGACGATAATACAGAAAACCTAGTGTATTATATGCCACACCATGCAGTAATCCGCGAGGACCGTACTACAAGAGTAAGGGTGGTCTTCGATGCTTCTTCACATGAAAAAGGAGAGCTCTCGCTCAATGACAGCAGTTAACCCACGGTGTCGTTTCACGGTTTATTCATAATAAACCGTTTTCTTATGGAACTGGAGGCTTGATTTCCTTCAAGTGGTGCCGAAACCCGGGAACGAACCAGGGACCAGGACGAAAGAGACAAGCCTTGCCAGACTCGAACTACTAGCCTGTCTCGTCTCAGCACGAATGTACGAGTACGTGCGTCAAGAGCTATCCGAGGACATTACATCAGTGCAGTTTTGGACTCACTCAATGATAGCACTGTACTGGATTACCGGCGATCTTAAGAGATGTAAAGACTTCATTCGCCATAGGGTAACGGAGATTCAGAGTAAAACGGACATCACATTGTGGAGACGCTGCCCTGGAAAGCAAAATCCTGCAGATTTTTTGACAAGAGGAGTTTCGGCCCGTGAATTGACAACAAGCTCAGCCTGGTGGACAGGACCCCATTGGCTTACTTGTAAAGAGAATGAATGGCCACCACACCGTAGACCGAACTCAACCGATCTTACACCGAGTGTCACGGAGGAGCGTACTCATCGGGTACCATGCTTGCAAGTCGCCATGAAAGCCGAACCACCTATTATAGACATTCACAACTACAGCTCTCTTACTCGACTACACCGTGTTACAGCTTGGATACTGTGATTTACCTCGAAGTTGAAGCGGAAAAGTGTGTCCCGGGGAGCCCTGAATGCAGAAGAAGTACAAGCCGGCGAATTATACTGGATAAAGAAGGTTCAAAGCTCAGCCTTTTCTCCTGAAATTGACCGCGTCTCCAAAGGAGCTCAACATATAAAGGATTCTATACTGCGGGACGTGACATGCTTCCTCGACAATGGAGTTCTTCGAGTCGCAGGACGCCTACAATACCGTAAGAAATCCTACGATGAAAAACATCCAATCGTCTTACCAAAGGACCACTATTACTGCGAGCTCCTCGTCATGCAGCACCATCGGCAACTTCTTCATGCAGGAGTTCGGGATACACTTGTACAAATAAGGGAAAGATTTTGGATATTACGAGGACGGCAGCTAGTCAAGAAGGTCATCAGAGGATGCATCGTGTGCCAACGCTACAACGTCAAAGCCTTCTCCGAAGTAACTGCGCCGTTACCACCTGAAAGAGTAACCGCTTCGGAACCTTTTCAAGTAACAGGACTAGATTTCGCCGGTCCCCTCTACGTTAAACATCCAAATGACTACGCCAAAGTGTATACTTGCCTGTTCACGTGCGCCGTGATTAGAGCTGTTTACCTCGAACTAGTAGAAGACATGACCGCCACAAGCTTTCTCAACGCTTTCCGACGCTTTGTGTCGCGACGTGGACTTCCTTCTGTTATATATTCCGACAACGCCTTAGCATTCAAGAAGAGCAAGGGAGAGCTTTCGAGATTGTGGTAGTCATTGAGAAACGAAGAAGTTTTTAACTTCATCGCGAACCATCACATAAAATGGTAATTTATCGCCGATCATGCACCGTGGTGGGGCGGTTTTTACGAGAGACTTATCAGGTCGGTCAAGCTGACATTGAAGAAGTGCATCGGCAAGGGACATCTTACGGAGAAACAGCTACAAACAACTTTAACTGAAGTAGAAGCTGTGATCAATTCCCGGCCAATCACATACATTTATAGCAACTACCGTGATCTGCAACCCCTCTCCCCGGCTCACTTTCTCATTGGAAAGCGAATATCTGCACTTCCCGACCTAACACGCGGCGAGATCACAGCCGATGGTCGCCATATACTACCTATGTGGGAACAACGAGAAAAAAACTCGAAGAGCTTTCTGGGAACGTTGGTGCAAAGAATACCTCTCGGAGTTAAGAACAATGTCAAGCTCCAAGTCAACGACACCGTTCGACAGAATTAAGAAAGGTGACCTCGTCCTTCTACAAGAGCCCAGCAAGCCCCGGCAACTATGGAGCATTGTTCGAATAGAGGAGCTCCATAAAGGAAGGGATGGCAAGACAAGAACCTGTACCTTGAAACTACCGGGCGGATCTACCGTTAAACGGGTCTTTCAACACCTGTACCCGCTGGAATCAAACTTTTTGTGAACTCCTGCGCGCGGGGCAGTTGTTGGAACAAGCGCGACAAATAAGAGGACGAAGCTCGTGCTTGGGACCACGCGCAACACCAGCTAACCCACGGAGTCGATTCACGGTTTATTCATAATAAACCCTTTTCCTATGGAACGGGAGGCTTGATTTCCTTCAAGGTGTTTACTAATCTGAATTATGTTTAGTGGTAGTTTGACAATTTCTAGTTCTCATAAGATTGCGGTTGTGCCTCTACTACAGAAAGCATTCTTTATGCCTAAAAAGACTATAGTTGTTTTTGATTTGTCTAGCTTTGCTTTTTATTGTTACTTTAATTTCATTAGATGCATTCATTGCTGATGTTCAGGTGTGAAGCTGTATTGATTACTTGGAATGAGCTTTTTGGAGTGAAGGTGGTGATAAATTCTTCGATTCTTCGATATTGTAATTTGTCGGAAGAAGAAGGCGCCGAGCAGGATGGTCGGGCGAACATCGGCTCCCGCTTTTTGAACTGTTTTCAGCCGTTTTTCGTAAGTTTTTCCGAGTGGATTTTTATACCAACGGACGTATACAGACGAGAGAATTACGCCGACATCGAATTTTTGCCGGTGGGTGGACTTTTCGCCCTTTTATCGGTGTTTCTCGTCTGAACCACGCCATCGAGTGATCAGCCTAACGGGACTAGGCCTAACCCCGGAGCGGCGCCGCTCTTGGTGGCCACCTGCTACCGAGGAAGGGGTTCCGGATTACTCTAGCCGAAATGGCAGTGAGTGTTATGGGGGAAGATCTACCCCCGGAGCTGTTTACGGCAGATTTGGGCTGGCAGACGGCCGTGGTTAGGCGCGCGGCCAACAAGGATACCCGTGCCAGGAGCTTGGTGACCAAGATGGAAAGTGTTAGACCTAAGGCTGAAGTGTCTGCCGGCGCGCGGCAAAGTGGAGATAGAGTAAAGAGACAGTTAATCAAGGCCGGGCGAATGCCCCTGCTCCCCAAAGAAGACGCCAAGATCATAATTCGTCCCAAGGGCGGGCTCGCCGTAGCCAGGGTCGGTGCAACCACCGTTGGCAGAGCAATAATGGAGGCGGCAGGGATCGAGGATGCCATGGCTGGGGCCGACGTCATCTGCCCAAACTTGCAGCAGAACATCGTGGTGGTCAGCACTCCAGATCGAGAGCATGCAACGAGGTACACTAGAATCAAGGCCATCAGAGTGGAAAACAAGCCCTACGAAGTCAGCGCATATGAGGCGGCTCCGCATTCTACGTGCAAGGGAGTGATAAGGGGCATTCCGTTGGGGGACGGTCCGGGGGCCCTAGAGAGGAACATCGTTAACGAAAGGAACCCCCTGGCGTTGAGGGCCAAGAGGATCAAGAACACGGGAACAGTCATCGTGGCTTTCGAAGGTTTGAAAGTGCCGAACTTTGTGCGTTACGGACCAGTGTTGGTGCGATGCTCCTTATTCCGCAAACAGGTGGACAATTGCTACGCGTGTGGCAAGCTGGGTCATCGAGCCGACGTATGCCCGACCCCGGAGGCCGTGACATGCCGGGGTTGTGGTGTGTCGAACCCGGACGATCAGCACCAATGTACTCCGAAATGCAAGCTGTGCGGGGGACCACACGTGACAGCAGACAAAGTGTGCCCGCAGCGATATCAAATTCCGTACGTCGTGAGGAGAAGAAGGTGGGAGAAGGCGACAGAAGCTTCTGCAAACCAGGCGTCAGACACGCCACTTGGCAGCGCCGGCGGGGGCGGCCGGGACAGCCAGCCTTCAGCACAAGGAAGTAGGGGACGCTCCGGTTCCAGGGGGCGTTCGCATTCTAGGGGACGCTCCCGTTCCAGAGGGCGCTCCCGTTCCAGAACCGGATCCAGATCCCGGTCTAGGGGGCGCTCCAGCTCCCGGCGCCGAGGAGGAGGAGGACGTGTCCGGTTCGAGAGGTCCCGGTCTCGGGATCGCCATCCTGTGGGCCAGCCAACCTGGGCCGATCGAGTTCGCAATGGCACTACAGAACAGGTAACGCGGGGTTCGCCGCCAGAGCACAGCAAAGAAAGCGAGAGGCTTGCACAACTCGAGCGTGAGAATAGGATTATGAGAGACACGATAGCTAGTCTCATGGCTGAGATAGCGGAAATTAAGAAGGTAGGAGGTACACAACCTGCCGCGGAAGATAGGCAGACGCCACAGCCGGCGGATACACCTATGGCTGAGGAATGCGAGACGGAGAGGCCCGCCAAAAAGAGGGCCATAGTTAGAGAGCAAGACACGCCTACGGGTAGGGCTAAATCGGAAATTCGCGAGATGCTCTCTTCCCTTAGCGAGAGCATGAAGCAGCTAAGCGAGACGGTCTCGCACATTCAGGGCAGTATGTTGGCCATGGAGGAGAGATACAACCAGCGATTTTGCAAGATTGAGGCGTTCTTAGAGAATGTGGTAGCTCCAACCGTGGGGCCGAGGGCGCTGTCACTCCCGTCGACGGCTTCGGCGGCACAGAACGTGAGTGTTCCTCACAGGACCAATTCAGCAACGCAGCTGCAACAGCCACAGGATGGCTGTGCAAACTAATTCATTCAGAATATGGCAGTGGAACTGCAGGGGGTTTCTGCACAAAAGGGCCCCCTTGCAGCAATTTATTCGCTCGCACTCGGAAAAGCCTCACGTAGTACTCCTGCAGGAAACACTAACTAACAGCGTCGTGCTGCCCGGCTACCGGTCTGTCGCAAAACACGACGAAGGAAGAGGAGTGGGTGTACTGATCAGCAAAAAGCTTACCCACGTCGTTCATGACCTCAGGCTGGCGTCGAGCAAGGTCGAACACGTCATGGTAGAAATCATTCCCGGCCCGGCGAACAGAGAGAGCATCTTTGTTTTGAATGTGTACAGCAGTCCCAGGGATCTGAGGCAACGCTTCAGAGCCCTTGTCTCCAAAGCTGCACATCTCGCCAGAGGCGCTCCCCTGGTCGTGGCGGGTGACTTCAACGCTCCGTATCATACGTGGGGCTACCCGTATGACACCCGTAAAGGGGAGGACCTATGGAGAGAGGCAATAAATCTGGACCTGATGTTGGTCACGGACCCTGCCTTCCCAACCAGGTGCGGTACGTCATCCAGCCGGGACACGACTCCGGACCTCACTTTCGTCAGGGGAGTGGCAGAGGTGAACTGGACAAACCTTAACATGGACTTTGGCAGCGACCACTACGTCTTGGCCACCGTCCTTCGGATCGAGCAGAACAGACAACGCAAGTTCCGATTCACCGACTGGGACAAGTTCCGCAAGCTGAGAGAGGAGCGGACCGGGGAAGAGAGGCCCGACCTGGAGCGATGGATTGCAGAGATTCGTGAGGACATTGAGGGCGCGACCAAAGAGGTTAGCACAGACCTCCCGGTACAGAAGATGGACAGCAGGCTGGCGCACCTACTCGAGGCCAAGCAGTCCCTTCTGGCCAGATGGAAGGGTCAGCGGCTCAATCGAAGGCTCCGCAAGAAGATTGCCGAGGTCAACAGAAGCATCGAAGAGCACTGCAAAGTCCTTTCCAGACAGCAATGGGATGAAGTTTGCAACTCGATTGACGGCCAGATGCGGAGCG
The DNA here is from genome assembly GCF_013339745.2 of Dermacentor silvarum. Taxonomy (NCBI): domain Eukaryota; kingdom Metazoa; phylum Arthropoda; class Arachnida; order Ixodida; family Ixodidae; genus Dermacentor; species Dermacentor silvarum. Next base: position 72,357,572 of record NC_051162.1, on the reverse strand, counting down.
GGGGGTCCTGGAACCTCCTAAAGCATCTGCTGGACGAGACCAACACCAAGTCGAACCAGCGGAGCACGCTGGGAAGAGCGCTGCACGGGGCCAGGCAAGAATCCTCGGACGAGGAGGTTATGGAAAGGTTGATCGCGAAGTACTTGCCGGTAGCCTCCGGTCCGGCGTCCCCCATCCCAGAATATGGGGGCGTCGCGAACCCGGAGCTGGATGCGGAGTTTGGTGTCGAGGAGATCCGGCGGGCCCTGCACGATTTAAACGGCAGGTCGGCCCCGGGTCCGGATAGAGTTACAAACAAGGCACTGAGGAACTTGGACGACAAGTCGGTGGAGTACCTGACGGACGTTATCAACAAGATGTGGAACGACGGAAAAGTACCGGAGATGTGGAGGAGGGCTGCCACCATTCTCATCCCCAAACCGGGCAAGCCCCCTAGTCTCGATAACCTCCGACCGATTTCACTCACTTCGTGCGTTGGCAAGGTCGCCGAACATGCTATCTTAAACAGGGTCTCGCGATACTTGGAAGACCGGGATATTTACCCACACAATATGATAGGCTTCAGGGCAGGACTGTCAACGCAGGATGCCATGAAGCTCATCAAATATCAAGTCATTGACCGTAACACGAGGGACACGAGAGCCATACTTGGATTAGACCTGGAGAAGGCCTTTGACAGCGTCTTGCATTCCTTTGTCTTGAGCCAGATATCTAGCCTCGGGTTGGGCAAGCACTTCCACGACTACACACGATCATTCCTTGCGGACAGAGAAGCCACTCTCAGGGCGGGAGACCTCGTTTCGGACTCGGTTAGGCTGGGTTTCAGAGGGACGCCACAGGGGTCTGTCATATCCCCGACCCTGTTTAACCTAACCATGATCGGTCTGTCGAGGAGACTCTCCGAAGTCGAGGGTATCAACCACACAATATATGCAGACGACGTCACCATTTGGTGTACCGGAGGCAGTGATGGACGGGTGGAGGCTGCGTTGCAGGAAGCCATCGAGATAACGGAGGAATATCTTAAGCCGACCGGCCTTCGGTGTTCCCCTCGGAAATCAGAACTGCTCATTTACAGGCCCAGGCGAAGGGGGCCCAAACCGAAGGGTTGGAAGCCTGTAGAGGACGTCGACATCACTCTACGGACAAGTGAGGACGGTGTCATCCCCAGGGTGGACTCCCTCCGGGTCCTAGGTATGACGATCGAATCAAACGGCTCCAATAACCTGACGGTGTCAAAACTAGCCAAGAAAACGGATAATGCCATCAGACTCATACGGAGAGTTGCCAACCGGCAGCAGGGTCTTGGAGAGGACAATCTTGTGAGACTGGTGCACGCCTTTGTAATGTGTCATTTTACCTACGTGGCGGCCATGCACAATTGGCAAAGGTCGGAGAGGGACAAGCTCAACACGTTGATCAGGAAGACTATCAAGAGGGCCCTCGGCCTGCCCATGTACACAAGCTCGGAGAAACTGATGTGTCTCGGCATGCACAACACGCTGGAAGAGATCGCGGAAGCGCAGGAGAGGGCGCAGTACGCCAGGTTGTCCACCACCCAAGCGGGTAGGAGCATCCTGCGGGAGCTGGGGGTTCCTCCGGCGGAAATCGAGTCCCGCTTCTGCGGTCTCCCTCGAGAACAGCGGGAACGCATTGTCGTGGCTCCAATTCCACGCAACGTTCATCCCGAACACAACGTAGGTCGGAGACGAGCTAGGGCCAAGGCTCTCCTGGGCAAAGCTCGGGAAGAGGCTCCGGATTGCTGTTTTGTTGATGCTGCCCGGTACCCAGACGGGACGGCGTTCGTAGCGGTGGGCATCGATCACGATGGGAAAATCACGAACTGTGCGACTGTTCGAACGAAGTCGGCCGAGGTGGCGGAGCAGGTGGCCATAGCCCTGACCCTGCTGGACGACAAAAGGACCACGATCTACAGCGACTCGCGGACGGCTGTACGAGCTTTCGCCAAGGGCACCGTTTCGGAGCAGGTCGTGCGCATTCTACGGGACAAGGACATCAAGTCGCACACGATCATCTGGTTCCCTGCACACATGGGGCAGATCAAGGGCGCCCCGCCCAACCTCAACGAGTCGGCCCACAGAGCTGCGCGAGGAGTCGTTGACCGCGTAGCTACCGGGTGGCGCGACGCTGAGGTTATGGACAATCGGGACCCTCCCTCCTCATATAACGAACTTACGAAACATTTTTACATGGGACGGAGACGATATCCTCCGCCACATAGGAAACTAAACAGACCACAGGCGTTGACACTCAGATTACTCCAGGTCGGGGCATACCCTAACCCCGCACTGTTACACAGAATATACCCAGATATACAATCGACCAATGCTTGCGAGCTATGCTCAGACCTAGCTGACTTGGAACATATGCTCTGGCGGTGCCCCGCGTTACACGACGGCGACGATGTCACGTCGACCAAATGGGAGGCTGTTCTAAGCAGCCCCGATCTTGAAGCACAGCTATGGGCTGTCCATCGGGCCCGCCACGCAGCAGAGAGGCTCGGCCTTTCTGTGCCGACGTGGGAGCGGCCCGCTACGTGCTGACGCGCGTTCCGACGAACAATAATAAAGTTTTACCATACCATACCATACCATAGTAATTTGTCATATATTTCGCGAAATATTGAATGGGTGGCTATGGGTCTGAATTTGTTTGCATCTTTGTGTTGTTTGTTGCTCTGTTTGGGAATTAAATACTCTTGCTTTCCTCCATGCCATTGGAAGGTATATTAGTTTAAATGCGGTGTTAAATATGAAATGGAATGTTTGCCTGTGATGATTGTATAGTGTTTCGAGGAAAGGCGTAGAGATAATGTCTGATCCTGGTGCGGGTAGTTTTTTAGACGCCTTTAAAGCCATGCATCATATACTTCTCAGAACTTATTGCTCCACTGAAAACTTATTAACACTGGCCCTTGCGCCACTAAACAACATACATTCATTCGTTCATTTTGGTACGGAATGCAATGCAGTAGGCCTCTATGTTTGCATCCATCTGTTCTCTGGTCTCTGCCTGCCATAAAGCAGCCTTATTGGGCAACAGCATCTGGACCAGACACTATGATCCTCTTCTGTGCACGAAAATTCCTTTCTACAGATGACATGGCTCGGCACTGTGCACGGTGCTTTCAGGTGTTACAACAGAGTTGTTTATCCTGCGCACAACTAATGTGCCGTCTTCAGATTATATTTGATATTCTTGTTATCGTTCATTTATTGTTAACTTCGGCTGCTTTTCCTGCAAGCTGGCTTACAACTTGTGTTTTTCCATCGATAAAAGATGTCTCGACAAAACGGCCAATTTATTGTGCGATATCAACTTCGTGTTGTTCAATATATTTGAACCTACTGCATCTAACCTAATAGCCATATTTGTAGGCGATAACAATGCACTTTCGCGTCACCAGAATGATTTCTGGCAATGTTCTGCTGTAACAGAAATCAAATAATCACTACTTCGATAGTGCTCTTCAGAAATCAAGCCATTAAAAAAACATTTGTGGATTTTAGAAAAGCACTTGCCCGTTTAGGGCACGGTAAATGTATAGAAATGCTTGCATTGGATAACCTTTCGGCTTTCATTGGTAATTAAACGGCAGGTTCCTTATCTGACACAGAAGACATTTCACTCAAGCTGTGTTTACTCGTCTGTTGAAATATCAGGCCACTCGGGAATGTCTCAAGGCAGTGAGCTAGGACACTTATTATTTTGATATGCATTATTGATAGCAACAACTCAATTCGTTACTCTCTTCAAGCTGGACAATTGGCTGAAGAATGTGTATATATAATGAGGTTACTTGCTACGAATAACAATAATTGCTTGAATCTGACCTTAACTGCTTAACAGCTTAATCAGCTGAACGACGGTACTGAAAAAAAATGAGTGATGTTTTGCAAGAGTCAATAGTTAATCTAGCGGCCATCGTCATCATCATCGGCTGCCTTTTATTTATGGCGCGCTCAGGTGCATGGGCATGCGGATGTGTCTCGTTCCTCGTGCTGTGTGCTGCGAGCTTAGAAGAAGAGAAGAATAAAATATAGTCTCGTCTGCTCCTGCCAATAGCCTGAACGGTTCCTTTTTCTTTCGCTCGCCGACTAGCGCATTGTTATAGTGGACATAACCGCGGTCCCTATAACTAAGGATGACATTGACAAATGCCACCGAGTAAGAACAAGGTATTATTCTTGCCCAAATGTTGTCGCGCAGTCTCGGATTCGTGCAAAACGAGATGCAGTCTTGCAAAAAGCAAGAAAAACTAAGATGACTGCGCGCAGTCTTGGTTATAACAAAAACAATGCTGTTTATGTTAATTATAATTTGTATTGACCCATAGAGAGCCTGATGGGGAATCCAATCGCGCAAAAAAGGACAATGCTTGGAGGTTTGTATAGATGGCAAATTCTCGCCAGGAAAGAAGAGACACCACGCGTGTCGTCAGGATTGCTTGTGATGGTGACTCAGACAAATTTGACATAACTTAAAGACCGTCTTTGTAAGCTTTTCCTTCAAAGCAGAAATTTAGACGATCTTTCTCTATTTAGGGTGTATCGCAATAAGGTTTCCTCACACCTGAGAAGATTGAAGAACGACTACTTGCATGAGCTGTTTAACAATGGTATCCTAAAAAGGATTGATTTAACATATGATCGACTAAATCATATTTTAAATCCCAATAAAGACAGAAATGGTATGGAAATTGATATTAATGATGAAAGGCTTTCTGGCAGAAGGCTTGCAGATTGTTTCAATGATTATGTTGTGTTCTTGGTGCATAGTGCATATCATCCTGCTTGTCTCCACTACCTAAACCGACAACACCCTCAAACTGCATTTTTATTCCCTACAAATCCCAATGAAATCCAAAGCATTTTCCTGGCCATTCGCTACAGCAGATCACGAGATGTATGTGATTTTCAGATTGTCCTTTTGAAGCATGCTATTGATATTCGGAGCCGCCCTATCTTAGCCCAGATATTGAATTGGAGTTTCATATATGGTATTTTTCCCAAGAGTATACAAAATGCTAGAAAGACAGTCATTTATAAAGGTGGAGATAGAAATAATTGAGCAAATTGCCACCCAATATCGATGCTTCCAATATTTTCAAAGTGTATAGACAAAATCATACATGTACAAATGTCAAATTTTTGCGAAAAGCATCACTTGATAACACTCAGGCAGCAGGGTTTTCGAAAATTCCATTATACCGAAGCGGTGCTTTTAACTCAAAAAGAACTTACTCTAAATTATTTTGTGCAAAAAGAATTAGCATTGAGTATATATGTGGACTTTTCTAATGCATTTGACAGGATTAACCAGTATGCATTACTCGCAAGACTTCGTGTATATGGTTTTCGGGGTGTGTTCCTTAACATCACAAGATGCTATTTAAGATCCGGTCATCAACAGTTTCACCACCACCGCGACCATCAACGGGCAGTAGTCAATAATGAATATTCGGATAATAAAGCAATTCCCGCAGGTCTTCCTCAGGGTAACATATTATGGGCCCCAGTACTATTTAACTTATATATTATTGACATTGTTAAGATTAGCGATAAACCTACTTTCGTTATGTATGCAGATGATACCAGCCTATTTTTAGATTAATATGCGTGTCGGACATTCGAAACCAAGCTGATGATTGTTTATGCGCATTACATTTTTGGTGGCTATGTTTTTCGCTCTCTATCAATACTAATAAAACAAAAGCTGTGTTGTTTAGACCCCGAACAAGGGTATTGAATCTCATGCTACTATTCTTAAAATAGGATCTGACGTTAGAGGAACGGTGCCTCGTGTAAAGAGCCTAGGTGTTTTTTTTTCTTTTTTGAGGAACACCTACAGTAGAATGGTCATGTTGCTTCTATTGCAGTAAACATTTCAAAAACGGTAGGAATTCTTTCGAAATTCAGAAATTTATTTCCTCAGTGTATCTAAAAACTATTATATTACTTCTTGTTTTACTCTGTCATTAGCTGTTGTTTTCTCGTATGGGGCACGTCTTCTTTTTCAAACAGTAAAAAACTATACACAACCCAAAAAGGTGATGGACCCAACATTGCCAGTGCTGCATTCGATTCACCCTCCAAACCAACTTTTGAAGCACTTAACATAAAACAAACAACAGAATTTTACAAGAATGTGCTGGTAAAAGATATAAATTTAGCATCAAGCAAAATGCTTTTCTTGTTAAGCTATTAATTTAAAACCTAAAACGTACACATACGATTCCCGAGCCGCTGGTGATTGGTTTATACAAAAAGCACGTACGAATTATGGTGGACAAATGATTTCTTATCTAGTACCCTCATTATTAAATTCATGCGATGGTTTTGCCATATAAAATAGTGATTTTTGTTTACTTTCGCGTGTAAATCAACCTTAGACAGCAAGTTGTAAGATGCTTTTATTATTTTCATTTTAGCTCTTTGTTGT
>NC_051162.1:72297194-72351010 GCF_013339745.2 Dermacentor silvarum | reverse complement strand
CCTGATCTCGCGGTCACCAATTCCAACGCGGCCGCAGTGATAGCATTTTGATGAGACGAAATGCAACAACGCTCGTGGACTTGGATTAACGGGCGCCTTAAAGGAAACTTCAGGTGGTCAAAATTATTGCGGGGTTCCTCACTATGGCATGCCTCATAAGCAGATCGTGGCTTTGCAAGTAGAATCTCTCAAATTTTCCTTTTAGTTAAAGGAGTTATAGAAGCCAATTTGCTGAAACAACTTTAGTCTGAGTACATTGCGAATAGAAAAAAAAACCTGCTTTCATACAAATAGAAACAAATGCAATGGCTGCAAATGGTGAAGCATATATCAATTGTGTGCATTGTTAAAGCTCCCAAATGTTGGATGAATTCAAGGAAGGGTTTGGCGAAACGCGAAACGGGATCACACATTTATCTTTTTTTTATTTCTTTCGTAATATGCATAAAGGGACGGGTGTGCCTCAGTAGGTCGTCGCTGTCTAAAAAAAACGACTTTCCATTGTTCGTACAGCGCAGTGTCAGCGGGGCTGTAGATACGGGTGCTATGTTATGTCGTGGATTCGACCTGTGCTTCAAAGGTGACTATCCAGCGGTCGCACATACTGCTCTTGCTATTGGTTGACATTTTTTGTGTGTGGAGTGGTTTGTGAGTTCAGGCGATGTGTATAGTGTCCCCAACCGAACTGATGTTTGCAGATATGCTTTCAATGTGTGATGATCTTCTAGAAAGGCTACTACCAGAGTTACCCTCGCTTTCCATCAGATAATTTTATAGTGGCAGCTTATTGGCTAAACGCATTTTTTATCTTTGGGTACTGTAAGATTGCAAGGACTTGTATTGTAAGGATCTGTCACTTTCGGTGGCTACACCCTCACCGATTTTTTCCATGGAAATATTTGAGTTTTTTTTTTGTAGCCTGTGTTTGTTGCCGCGTGCTCTTACTACTCTTGACAGATCTGTAAACCTTGAATTTTTCATTTTCAATTCATAAAAAAGATAGTGCTCGCATAATATTCCAAATTGACGGTACACCAGGCATCACGGGTGCTACACGGATAACTACCATATTCCTATCGTGTTTGCAGGCGCTGCTGCTTCGGCTGATCTAATTTCCATTGCACTTACTTCATGTTTCAACCAACTTGTCCAACGGATATTCACATTATATTGTTTCACTAGGACAGAGTAACTGTTGCAGCCTATTATCCGAAACAGTGAAACGCGCAATCAAGGAGAAATTGCACGAGACCATTGTCATGAAATGTGCATTACCCGCAGTTCAACTACCGAGTATCTTTTATTCATGCTTCTAACGGAATAACTCACTGGGCATGCTTTTGGACTGTTTATTCAATTTAAGTAGTGATAGCACCAGCATCAAAACGGTCGCAGTTGCACACAGATCAGCCAATAAGCGAGGACTGCCTGTACGTGAACGTATGGACACCTAAGCTGAACGCTTCCGCGGGGTTACCGGTGATGGCCTGGCTTCATGGAGGTGGCTTCCAAGTGGGTTCGGCGGCCATGCCACTCGAAGATGGAGCACACTTGGCTGCCCTCGGAGATGTCGTGGTGGTAACCATCGAATATAGGTAAAACAAGCTTTCACTATAATTTAAGCATTTTCATTTTTGACCACAAAAATTTGCTACTTTCGGTAGTAAAAATAAACGTTTAAAAAAACGAACAAGAAGGGGTGCGTCGATTGCGGCCCTTAAAAGCTTTTGTTCAAGCTTCTCCTGCTCCTCTGGATAGGTCCCTATTATCATATTTTCGACAAAGAGACGATAGGTTCACCTTATGTTCTCGAAGCATTATTTGAGGCTGTCGGCTAAATAAAAATGATAATAAAATATTAATGAGCAACATGGCACGAGCCACATCAAGCCACAACTGCAAGTGTAGCTAAGGCATCTCTAAATGGAGCAGCCTAGCTCAATGATAGAGGTAAAAAAATAAAAAATAACATTATAGTGACGGTCCATGAGATGATGTTAAGTGTAGCCAGGAATCTCTTCCTTTTTGTATTGAAGTGAGACCAAAGTAGATGTCGGTGCCTCAACATGGGATCGGATCAATTTCTACTTAGAAGTGTGCTAAAAAAGGCATGACTAATACAGATAATCTGGTTAGGCTTTTTTTCTATATTTGTGCAAGAGCAACAATACGAAGGGACGGAACCAACTACGCTCTAACAAATCAGATCTACCAGATATAAACGCTTGGAAGAGTTGGGTACATAATACGATGCCCCGGCAACCGGTATCTTGATAAACCAGCAGAATCGGTGCCCCATTAATAAAGCTCACTTTATGGGGCCCCATGGTTAGACGGGGAGAAAAGATTAAATGGTCTGAAGGCATTGGTTTATTTTAGTTGGGAGATGTCAGAATGTCACGTGATCTGGATGATTTGGGCTTCGCCCTTCAGTATAGGCACGGTCCTCTTCACCTGACCGGCGGCGACGTTGATGGAGCACACGGTCAACATGAACAGCAAATGAAGATGAAGATAACTACAGAAATATGTCAGTAGTTTATTTGTGCTCTGAAAGTGCAGTACAAAGGGGGTGAGAAGAAAAAAAGTTGATGATTAGGCAGCTTGATAAAGCTCTCACCTCCTTATTACAAAATCAGCCGTACAATTAGCAAGCACGTTGACATAAGAAAAGTACAAACTATTTTCAACCCATTCATAAGGCACACACAACAAAACATATACACTACTTCAATGTAACATATGTTCAGTGACATAAAAGGAAACTACAAGTACAACTCCCTTTACTTTTTTTTCGCATTACACTCGACGTGAACATAATTTTTTATAGTAGGTATATATTCATTTCGGAATCTTGTTTTTCCCCCCTTGTTCACCGTAACCAGTTGGTACAGCCCTGCGCGCGTTGCTATATTCTGGATCTCTAGTGTCATAGGTATGACTGTTCGGTGTTCACAAAACGAGCTCTTTTAAAAAGCAGACCTTACGTTTCCTCTCGGTTCTCAAGGCTGAAAACAGACAGAACTCATAAAAAATTCTCACACTAACTATACGAAATGGTTTCCTTTCTACGTTAACCGAAGCACGTAAAGTGAAATCACATAGAGCTCGAATTATTGTTTTGCTTGCGAATTATTTTCCCAATGTTGGTAGAAGTCGTTGTCGCCCAAACAACATAACAATAGCGTGCACATGATAAAAACAAGGAATGGTCAAGCACTGATCTTGTGGTAATGGGGGGCCGGTCCCTGTGACAATATAGCAAAACCTACAGTGCTCGCCATCTTGGTTTCAACGTGGTCTGTATGCGAATCAGAAAGATCACGCGCAACGTGTCGAACTGTTTGGCTATATCAATAGGGGAGTTATGTAGCATTATGGAGTGACACTCTTCAAATGTTTGCCTTTTGATCTAAAATTTGTGTTTTTGTTTTATTCCAATTTATTACTACTCCAATACTAGAGGACCACGCACCTAGCTTACCCAACAGTTTAGTCCCTTAATGAAATCTCTATTGCAATCATCATCAACAAGAAATAGACTGGTATTGCTTGTATAAATCATGTATTTCACAAGCTGAGCAATAACAATATTATCGTTAATGCAAATGTTCAGCAGGTACGGCACGGGAATGCTACCCTGTGGAACGCCAAAAGAGATTGATTGAACTGATGAATTACAACGGTCAATTGATACAGACTGTTTGCGATTACTAAGTAGCCTTGCGTAGAACTGTTGTCTTTACCCCATGTTCCATAACGCGCAAGTTTTTCAGAAGGATTTTGAGGTTTAGAAAGCCAAGGACTTTTGAAAAGTCGCCAAATATGCCAAGCAATAACTTATTATTCTTGATATTTTCTCATAATAAACTGTTTCCGGTCGAGAAGTGCTAATTCCGTCTATTTCTTTTTCGGGAAACCATATTGCGACTTTGTTATCAGGTGAAGGAACTGCGACAAGAAGCCGTGATAAGCATCATCAGAGCACTCCAATGACCCAACCAAAAACCTAAACATAAAAGTACTTGTAAGTACTGGTGAATGAAAATTTTAACGCTAACGTTAAGCAGGTTTGATTGCAGTCAAGTCTGGGCGGTTTATGAATGCACCGAAAATACTCTTTGACTCTAAATATACCCAATCCGGTCACTGGAATGAAGAGGAGGATCCACTTCCTGTAAACGACACATCCGGGCACCACACAAGTCATCCGAAAGCTGTAATCCTGCAAAGTGTCCTCTCTTTCTGTATCACCATGTTGATGACCCCGGCGTTTGCCGCTTTCGTCCATGTTCACCCGTCAGCGCTGCTGGCGATGGTGGATTGTTATAGTGGCCATACCTACAGCTTTCAAGCTAAAATATGCCGATTATGACAAGCGTCGGATGTAGACAGCGGTCATATCCCTGTTAGACAAGCCACAAATCCTAACGCACAGGTGAACATACTCGCGCATTGGATTGTTTTCTAGTTTAACGAGCTCTTCCTAGGAGCTCTCATTTATATGGCCTTTTTAATCGACTAACCGGCAGGGCATAACCTTGCAGAAATGAGCCTGCAGGTAAAAAAAGAAGGTAGTTCTGGTAACAGTCTCACTTGTTCTTTTTTGTTTGCAAAATAGTGGTAGACAGCTACGACAATTTAGAAATGTACACGCTATTAAGCTATTTTTGCAGTACTTCCGCTATGTTCAAAAACAGCGGAAATATTTTGGTAGGTCAAGCTACCATCCCCATTTATACTATCTGGAAGGAAGAAAATATAGCAAAGAGGCAAACACACAAAAAGATCTTAGTTGGGCCTGAAGCGCAATCGCTTACTCGTGAGTGTATTAGAATGCAGCTGGCTGCAATGTCGTGAGGAATGCGTTTGTTGTTTTCTCCTGAAGCATGTCAAACCCACCCACTTTTGAAAAACGAAACATGAGAGAATACAAAAGACACACTGGAAACTAAAGCATGTACTGCAAGCCATTTTTTATGGTCGTACTATATCCCCGCTTTTCTCAAGCGGCGTTGCCTATGTTGCGCGGAATTGAAGTTGCACAAAAGTATTATCAGGCACGACTGAGCTCGATGTCACGCGTTCCATCTCGGTGGTGTTGGCCTCACTTTTATGGAGGCAAAATGCAAAGGCGCTATTACGCTGAGATTTAGGTGCACGGTAAGGAGCCCCAGGAGATAAGAATTATTACGGAACCCTCTACTATAGCATTGCTCAGAATGAAATTGTCGGTATGGCACGTAAAGCGTGATAATTTATTTTTCTAGTTACGCAGCATGCGCGCGAAAAATCTGCGTTCTGTAACAATCGTTATCACGTTCTCTTTATTGCATTCAGTGTAGCTGAGCAACTTTGTCCTATGACACTGCAATCATTGATAGATAGAAAGGCCAAGCCACGAATTGGGGTAAGCGAAGCTTGTGGCAAGATGACACTCTCGCAGGCGTTCCGCTTCGTTTACCCTAAACTCAGGGTCGGCGGCTCTTCGCCGACGTTTGGACTCAACATCGCGCTCCCGCAACTCGGGATTCGCGGCTCTTCGCTAACGTTTCGCCTGGGCTTCGGAAGCCGTCTCGCTAGAATCGGCACGTCGACGAGGAGCCCTTTCCCGAGCGAGTTCGCAGTGCCATTGCTCAAACGCAGCCTGCTCCTCGGCGGAACGCACAACGCGCGGCCTTCCCATCCCGGCGCCGAAACTGATCTGAGACGAGGGACGCCCGGCGGAGTGCGCGCCAATGCCCTTTCCTTCCCCGCGACACATAAAACGACCCTGATTGATCGCGCGGCCACGCACCTACTCTTTCTTTCTTCCTTCTTTTCTTCCCTTCCTTCCTCCCTTCCTTCCTTCTTTCTTTCTTTCTTGTCCCTGGCTCATACCCACATATCGTATGCGGGTATACGCAACATGTAATTTTATTGTGGTTTATCGTGACATAACTGATGAGCATGTGGTGTTATTGATGTCGTGACCTGTCACTAATGTTAGTCATACATTCATACCCTTCCATTCCAATCTTGGTATATAAGTGTACGAGACGCGACTTTTCGACAGGTAAGTTTTTAGCTTTACATCACCACCGCCGACACTTGCGAGGTAACAAAAGCTTCGCTGGAAAAGCATGCTGATATGTGCGTAATTCAGTCATCTATAATACTAACTGGCAAGGAATTCGCCTTCTCAAGCGCCACGTGAGTTTGTTAGTATGTGTAGAAGCTCTGTGCATGTATTTTTATTTCTTAATTATTTTTACTTTTATTTCTCATGATCTTGCACATGCTCACATTAGTTAGCCTGGGTATACGAGTATATTTAATTTCGTTTCCAAAATTAAAATGAGTTGCGATTCAGCACTTGTGTTTTACCTTTGCCTTGAGTCTCGTTTGTTGTGTGCGCACTGCAGTTTTCTATGGATAGCTACCAACTTGCCCAACTTTCATTACTTTTACAATACGATAGAAATCCCTAAAACAAGACTTATCATGGCTAAGGTGTTTGTAACTGAGGATAGATGGAAAAAATGAATGAAAAAAATGAACATCAAACAGCACCACTTTGGAGAGTTATGAACAACCTTGGAGAATTATGAGCAGGCGATGCTTGTAAGTTTTGTTCTGCTGTGACATGATTCAAAACTTACAGGTTGCAGTCATTCGGCTTCCTGTACGACGGAACGTCGGCTGCCCCAGGAAACATGGGTCTGCACGACCAGCAGCTGGCATTGAAATGGATCCAAGAAAACATCGCTGCCTTCGGCGGTAATCCCGGGGAAGTCACGCTGTTTGGATGGAGCGCCGGTGGCATTTCTACCGGTTTTCATCTGCTCTCGCCAGGAAGCCAGTCTCTTTTCAAGCGAGCCATCATCCAAAGCGCCGGCGTAACCAAGAAAGGGCGCGCAAAGGACAAGTCTGAAATGTTAAAATACTCCCGTCAACTGGCTGCTACCTTTGGATGCTATCAGGAGGACTCGGCTACCAACACATCTCAGAACATAGCGGCATGCATGAAGAAAATAAACGCCACTCTAATTGCGGCTGTTGAGCAAACGTTCGTTGACGGTCAATTTGAACCTATCTTCGGAGATGAATTCCTGCCCGTAGAGCCTTGCGTAGCAGAGTTTCCAGGCGATAAGGACGTCATCATCGGGCAGACTGCAAACGAAGGAACGAACCAGCTCTACACAAGCTTCAGAGATACATTTTCTGAGGTTCTTCCTCCAAGGCAAATTAACAAGGCAGAAATGGTGCATTTCTTGAGCAGTTTGTACAAGAAACTCTCGCTGTCCGAGATAAAGAAGCTTCAGGAGGAGTACATGGGACATATCGGAGACTTCGATTACGACGCCCTACGACAGGCGCTGGCGGAAACAAAGGGCGACTCGCACGTCACCTGCGGCTCCCTCAACACTGCATGCAAGTTGGCGAACGCAACAGCTGACGCTCAATCTGGGAAAGGCGTTTACTATTACGAGATGAATTACGTGACCGCCTGCCCGAAGAAGCTGCCGTGGTTCGGCATGACCCACGGCGACGACCAACCCCTGGTGTTCGGCAGGGCCTTCGATAAACAGGACGGATGTGCTGGTGACACTTCGTACAGCATGCGGATCATGCGGATGTGGAGTGATTTCGCCTATGGGAGGTCAGCGTGATTTGGCATCTCTATAGTATCGAATAGCCGCAAGGTCTGAGCTACTCTTTCACGCTAGCGTACTATCGGGGTTTGTAAAAAAACAAGGTGATTTTGCATGTAGAGTTGTTCGATTTAATGAAATATTAGGGAGAGTAGGAGGGGAGAGAGATTGCAGAAAAATATGCTCAGAGAGATCAGCGGGAGTACGGTATGATTTTACGGCATAAATGTTCGAGTGAGTGAGGGAGTGAAACAACTTTATTCGGTCCACAATAGACGCGAGTAAACTCAACGTCACCTGGCTAGGCTCACTCGGGGACCATAAGGTCAAACCTGACGGCCGTCTCGCGGGCCCTCTAGGCTGCCAGGATTTGAGAGGTCTGATCCTGGGTCCTAATAAGCTTGATCATTTCCTCTTGGGTGAAAGGGGGACCGGCACAGGCGCAGCCCCACAGGACATGCTCGAAGTACGCATAACCAGCACACATCGGGCACTCCGGGCTTGGGGGCCGTTCAGGGTACATTGTGTGCAGTGCCGCAGGGCTCAGGTAAGTGCGTGTTTGTAGAAGTCTGAGAGTGACTGCCTGAGCCCTGCACAGTGAGGAGTGCGACGGAAAGTGTTCGAGGAAAATTTTGGTTTGAGGTAGTTTTCGCCGTACGGTTTCTTGAGTATTATTTTATTTATTTTTTATTTACAGATACTGCAATCCCCAAAGGGATTTTAGCAAGGTGGAAGTACAATATATCAGCGTACAAATGCAGGCAACAAAACAAAGCAATACGTAGTACATTGCCTATACAAACAACATCGGTTTAAATAAAAGTGAAAAAAAAATGAATGAGGTCACATTTGATCTTGAGGCCTAATCAACAGATGTTAGCAGCAAATAAAGACAACGAAGGCTGAGTAACTTCTATATTAGTCAAATTATTCCATTCTATCACAGTCCTAGGAAAAAAGTAATATTTAAAACAATTATTTTTTACGCGGAATGTTGTTACGAGTATAAATGTTGTTCGGCTGTGGTATTTTGCTTCTAGATTCTTCTATGGAATGCGCGAAGGAAGGTTTCCTGATCTTTTTTTTGTTTCTTTTCCTGCCACGGTCCACGAACTGCGACATTTTTTTGTTGGTAGCAAAAGGATCAGTCACAAAATGCTACAATGCTGGACTAGTTCAAAGGGTGCCTGCTCCCTCACAATGACTTCTATGGGCAGGTGGCAGAACCACAGTAGGCTAATGCACAGTAAAGAAGTTACTTGCATCGTTTCAAGTTTCTTGAACACAGAATTGGACAGGCAACCCATATGCCTATGTTGCGATTATCAGCAGCTGAAATAGGTTCTACACATAGTAAGTTCTGGAATAGGTGCGCTACAGAAATGACGGAAAGCGTGAAAGAGGTATACTTACCAATCAATCATTGTATAATTATTGTTCAAAAATATTTGTGCATACTAGTAAGCACGAAAGAAAAACAGAGCATCGAGAGGTGAAAGCAACATAGTTAAAGCAGGCGAAGCTTCATTTAATTAGCCATACTGTATGAGTACTTGAAATAAGGCTGGGAAAAAACGCCGTTCGAAACTATGAATGTTGGGATCATTATAAACGTCCTGTTTACTTATGTGTAGTGTCCTCAACACCTATCTTTGTCCTCAACACACATTCTTTTTCTTGCTTCTTTTTTAAAGGTCTCTTGCCGGATCTGAAGGTACCGACTGGCCGAAGTTTACATCAGACTCCAGGTCCTTCTTGAAACTTACAGCAACAGGATCAGAAGTGTCGACCTTCAACCGGGAACCAGGCAGCAATGGGCCACGCTGCAAGATTCTCAAAGAACTTAAACTTTACTGAAGCGATGCGTGATCATCATAGGATGAGAGATAACTATAATATATATAAATATATATATATATATATATATATAGATGAACGAGAAGAAAGGAAACCAATGCGCTCGATTTTTATTAGTCATAATTATAAGAATCCGACAGAAAATTACACCAAGCGAAGCGTAATGGGAACTTTTTATAGTTTTAACTGAAGTGTAGAAAATGATGAACGAATAGAAATAAAAACGGGCGTAAAAAATAGCATATGCAAAAATGTGTTATGCATATGCAAATAATAATAGCAAAAATATGTTTATGCATACAGGGAGAGAGAGAAAGAGAGCGAGAGAGATGTAGATGCCCTAGATAAAATGTGCGAATTTGCAGCACGCAGTCTCCCATTTCTTATCGGTGCCTTGTTAGAACAAGACGGATGAGCTGGGCTAAGTGTGTCCTAGTAGAAAACAAGCCTCATTCGTTATTAATAAACATGTCTGTGAACTACTATGTTTACTTATAGCCTAATTAGCGTACATATGAATTTTTTTCTTAACATATAAGGTAATGTCTATTGTACTCGCAACGATTCTGGGGCCAGATTGACAAAGCTGTTCTTTCGTAAGTTCGCTTTGTCATTGGCTGCCTGCTTTCGCTAATGACATGTCTGGCATATGGATTTGCTAAAATTTTTTCTTACGAAAAATTTTAGCATAAGATGTTTTTGTGAATTCGGGCCCTTCTATGCCATGTACTAGCAACAAAATGAGGTAGGTTGCTTCCCAGTTGAGCCCTAATTCTTTTGTTACAATGGGCACACTCGGGATGTTCATTTCAAACGACAACGCCCGAACTTTTATTCAAGGAACATCGCACAGATTCTCACGTCCACTGACGCAACATATTTGTGGCCGAAAACGTATTTTCATAGGCTCTGATTAAACGCGTTGAAGAATTTTGCAAATGCCTCTCTCGAACACCCAGCGGGCAGACATGTAGTTAAGGTCATTATGTTCACAATATATATTTATGTGTATGTATGATGGCTTTTTCAACCACACGTACAATTGACATCAAAATGGGCGGTCGTTGTTGCATCACACAATGCTGGATCATTAGAGGAATGTTTACAGTTCACGTTATCACAAAACAATGTAAACAGAAATTGCAACTGACAACCATGCCATTCTTTCTGAGTTCAGATTATTGTGCAAGTACTCCCCAGACTAATTAGACAACTTCAGCGTACCTATGGCGGAATGTTATCATCAGCCATTATTATTATTGCAGATATGAATAACAGGCCTGTCAAGTGGTTGAATGTGCTTTTCTAGATATTATTTCCAAGAGTTCTGTTGCATGTATGTTATGAAATTCACTGATGTACTTTAAAAATCTAACCTTTAAGGACAATGTACAGGGAAGTTTGTTAGTGCTACACATTTCATTAAGCTCAGTCTCGAAGACCACCGACACAAGGACAAAGTTTCTCAAGTCAAATATTTATTTCTAAAGAACGTTTCTCGATACGCAAATTTTCTATAATTACTTAATTTAGAGGCACTTCAGCTAGAATTAAGGGTCGTTCCATTTCATAATAGCGGTAATCGTGTACAATAAGGCACGACACGGTGCACATGGCGGTCGTGTGCTGTACGATGTTAATGAGATCAACACAAAATTGAAATTCACAAAATGAACTCAGCAATGTCCAGCCGATGAAAGTAACACGGAGAAAAAGAAAAAACATCAATCCAGTTCCAGGCTTGTGAAATCTGATAAGACAGCGGAGCTTTGCGACCGTAGGTGTATAGTGTAGCGGGAGCGGGTATGACGCTAGCATTCGGACCGTGAGTACGGGGATCAGAGACTTTCTTTCTAGGCCTCGCCAAGAAAGTTTATATTGTTTTTTTTCTTCTCTCACTCTTTCTCTCTCTATCTCTATGTCTCTCTTTCTTTCTCTCTCTCGCTCTCATTTTCTCTTGCTCTCGCCCATAGCAGGTCGCCTTACAATAGTTGGTACAATGCAACCATATAGTTCCGATAAATGCATGTCCTGCAAGACTGGGTGTATAGCGCAGACATAGCTACACAATTAAAACTAGGGCAAACAGTTTTCGTCATATCTTCAGTTTTGTTTTCCATGTAATGAAGACGGAGAAAAGTGGGTGTTTAGCGCAGTGGTTATGACGCTCGCCTTCGGACCGTGGGTACCCGGGTTCGAATCCCGCCTCGCCTAGAAAGTTCATTTTGCTTTATTTATTTATTTCTATCACTCTCTGTCTGTCGCTCTTTATTTATCTCTTTGCACCTCCTCTCCTCCTATGCTCTGCTTTCCCTCTCTCCCAGCTCAGCGATGCTGAGCACGACGACGAGACCAAGGGCGCTATAACGTAAAGCTATTCCAACCTTTCCTATTCCAATTCTGCAATCAGCCTAACACGATTGGTCAAAACATTTTCGGGCCACTCCCAACTTCGCCTGTCTGTCACGCGACGTCAAGAAAACCGCGATAGCTCTCCATCTGATATAACGTGTACACACTAAATATGCATGACTAAACCTCACAAAACAAAAATAATTATTCCTGATTCGACGCTTTTCACCATTCGCCATCTGCTATTGGTCCAATGTTTTCGGGCTGCACCCACTTCGTCTGTCTGTCATGCGACCTCACAAAAGCGCGAGAACTAATCGCATTAACTAAAAAGCATTATTATGCTGAACGAAACTGAAAATTTTTTTATGAATAGCCACAGATTGCCCCGTTCCGAAAGGAATAGAAGATGGCTGCCCGCCGATCGCTCAGGCCCTCGCTACTCGCACCTGCCTGTGAGCATGTATTTATTTGCTAATGAGAAACCTGTTTGCGTGGCAGTAAAACGTTATCGAGCCCATTCGGCACGTATACGACATCGCTGTGCCAACTCTTCTTTGCTGAGGATCCGTTTCAGCGTCATTCTTATCCTTCCGTTGCACGCCGCCGCGATTTTCGACCAGCTACCGCAAGTTAAGTAAGGCGAAGCGGACCAATCGGAGAAGCCGGCACCACCCTCTTCATGCGGTTATCTCTTTTCACTTTGCTCGCTCGGCCCCATCGAAACCCGCTCCACTAGAGCCTGCTCATCGCCTCTTGTCAGCCAATTATATAAGAAAAACCGCTGAGTGCAGGCAATGTCATTCGTTTTGAAAGCGAACAAAGGCGACCTCCTATAAACGAGGAGAGTGTTTGATTGGGTTGTTCAGACAACTCTGCGGGTCACCGCCCGATGCTTGCGTCGGTGGTTACGTAAATTTGACGTCAGGACATTGGCACAAAAACAGTTTGGAATAGCTTGACGTCATAGCGCCCCAGCCTAGGGAGGCTTTAGCAGCTCCGTTGTAAAATAAAGCTGTGCGAACGTCGCTGGCTTGTACACTCATCACGACTACTGGGTATGTTACTTTACTCTTATAGCCGAATTTCACCTTGATATCGACAACACATTCTTCTTCAAGCTAAAACTACTACGAACTCGTATGCTGCTGTAATAAGCACGTTACAGAACGCAATTTCTTTCAGCAACGCTAAGGTAAAAGGGAAACAGTGCAAAAGCGGCATGCTGCAGCCTCTGCATTTCAGGGCTTTTAAATGAGCCCGACAAATGTATGCTGAGAATGCCCCTGAGGCTGAAATTCACCTGTTGTGCTCATGCGAACACTAATTCCTCTGGTTAAATCATCACGATCGCATGCATGGATTTGTTGACTCCGCAGTGCACGACATTTAACACGCATGTGAACCTGGAGGGGCGGGGTCATCATTTGGCTGCCGGCATAGATGAACAGAACGCACTGCGTTCACCTTGACATACACACATTCCTCTACCCAAGTCTCTAGGATTCGATGGGCCCCACAAGAAACTCTTGCAAATGCCCAAAATGTCATAAATGTACCTCACTTTAGCACATAACTTGATAATGTCCGTACACACCGAGCACAACTCCCATCACCAACCCCGCAAGCGAACACTGGGACGCCGTGCTGTCCATCTGGACGCCACGTGACGAGGACTGACCGGTGTGACAGGCCGGTTGATTGCTAAGGCACCAGGAGAGAGTGACTAGGTACGTACATTTCATGAAACTACGGTCTACGGTAAGCTTCTTTAAAGCCCTATCAGCAGCGCTGTTCTATGTTCTTGAAAGCAAGGATTCTTGGAACGTCTTGAAACAAACTACACCGACGATTACGTTGCTCCCTAATGCGAAACTTGAGCGCAGCTTTTAGGTGTTTTGAGTAATATATATATATATATATATATAGTGGCCAAGAATAAGATTCTGAATGACTGGACCCTCTCGGCGGTGGCGCTGTGCCTCTGCTCAAGCAGCTCGTTATGCATCTGCGGCAGACGAAGCATTTCCACCGGTTGCGCCGCTCGTTGTTAATAAAGAATGCGTGAACATGGGAGCGCGTTGCTTGCACGGCGCGTATTCTCTAGCGGCGGTGACGCAGGCGAAGTGGCGCACGCGCAGTGGGTCCAAGCCGACGCCAGCACGTTTTTTCCGTGCTGGCCGCATGTCTGGTCGCTGCCAGCACTCAGCTTTCTTCCTGACCCGTTCGCCATAGTCTCCTCGCCGCTTTCCTCCTCCCGTTCTCTTCGCTCTCACAGTATTTCATCGCCCGCCGCGCTCAGCATTCTCTCTTCCATCCTTCGCTATGTTTGTTCACTTGGTTACGCCGAGGAACAACGCCAACGCAGGCCGAAGCACGCCGACGCTCAACGCAGGTGTGGGCGCCTAAGAGCTGCTCTCTAATAAAGAATTCTGCTTCGTTCGAAGTTGTGGTTACGATTGGAGCCCAATGCAATAATGCCTTTCTAGATGAGATTTCCGCGCACCTTGTAAAATGTGAGGTCGTCTAACTAAATACAGCGTGCCTTATTATGAGACCGTGGTTATCGCGCGTAAAACTATAATTCTTTTAATGGTGCTTTCAAAAACGCCGTTTGTTATTTTGTTAAAAAGAAATCTTGAAAGACGCCTTGCGTTCCTAGTGAAAAGCTGGGCATTCAAGTGGCCTACATTAAGTGGTGAATATCACTCGCAAGAGCGGATACTGTGCTAGCATTAAATATATCCAAATATTAACTCCAACTCGCATGTTGCAGTGCCATATTTGCGGCGACAACAAAGAAACACGTACCCATTAAGCAAACATTACGGACACAAAGCAGTTCTGTACGATAGCAGCATGCTTTTGTACTACAAAGAGCTGCTGCAGTCCCAGTGAATCTTTCACTTTCAGGGTCTGAAGCGCACTCTAAGGAGAAAGGAAACAAGTGAAGTACCGAATGGTTCTGAGAGAGAAGTGACTTGAGCAAGCACGCATATTAGTTTGATCTGCTGTTAATCCGTCGGCAAGTTTGATCCACGTAACAACTCCAAGATGAAATACGTATCATGCATTGATACACATTGTTGTTTCACGCAACAAAAAGGTAATGAAAAGAAAGAACGTACAGAGTGTGTCCATTTCTATGCTCATGGCCTCACATAGCGCCAAGTAAGAAATAGGTAACCAAGAACGACGGAAAGGTACCGCTGTCTCCATTCTTCGCTGGTTGGGGGAAAAGGCACTGAAGTCACGCCAGATGTCGGGGAACCTTGTAAGTCGCTGAAACGGTGTCCCAACGTGCTGCAGCGATTACATTGGTAAAAAAAACACAGGTTGAAAAACCGAAGCGAGGCTCGCCGTCAACAGGAAGCAGTCATGACCGTCAAGAAACGAGAGGAAAGAGTCCACGAACGAAGACCCGTGCTATGCAGCAATCTGAACATGCCATGCCTGCACATGAAAGGGAGGGAAAGTCAACGACTTCCACCAAATATTCAGTTCATTCAGGAAGCTAATCGTTTTTGTGACAGTTATCATCACTGATGTTTCAATACATTTTTTTTTGCCGCTTCATACTGCGCTAGTTGTATAGACGTAAAGGCTGATTCAGGTACACTAATGTAGGTTGCACTGCTTAAGTGATACTTTTAACATGGCCCAGAAGAAAAGGCAGGTAAGTGTTCCACTCCCTAGTAGACAACTGTTAAAGCGCCTGTTTCTTTCATACTTAATGGGCAATTTTTTTCAAGCACTTATTTTCTTGAAGGTTAAGATGAGGGAATATTAGGGTCTCGTAAACAACTGCTACAGCGAAGAAAGACCATTCAGGCCCACTGAAAACGCATGAGCAAGACAACAACGCTCGAAGTACGCTGAAAGAAACAAAAGCGTGTTCTCCTAAAAGAAGTGATAGTGTTTTGCATTGCCGATGGACATATAAAAAAAAGAAGAGAATTTAGGAAATCATTCACTGAACGTTCTCACGAAGCCTCAAACTTCCAAATTTCAATACACGTGGACAGCATTGTGACAGCAGTAAAAAATCGCAGCGGATGATAATACAAATATATAACTTCGTGCATTATCAAACAGAGAGCCTACCAAGCTAATTAAAAAACGCGTAAATCTTAAAACAAGTGCGAGTTGTTCTCGTGTACAGGAAGTGATGAATACTACTGCTGAAACTTGGATTTTAAGGGCACAACAGACAGCCGGAAAACTCAATGACCTTTGAAATTCAGTGCGGATATGACGATTTCCGCTCGCGAGCTTCTGTTTTGGTCCATAAATACACACGTCTCCCCATAAGCGAATTGCTTAGGTTGGAACAAGGCGCGCAGGTTCTCGTTCAAAGAAGCAGGGTGAGTTTCATGATTCGATATTTGAAGTTTTTAAAGAGCACTGTGACTTGCAGAATTTGGAAAACATTTACATGCACATCTCTTTCTTTGGAAATGCGCACTTGACACTTCTTAGTGCAGTTTGAATCCTCATTCATTTATAAACCTCATTTAGGAGACAGTAACACGCATATGCAGGGTCGATACTTAAGATGCCATATTGGAGGATAGAGCGGAAGATCGAGGCTTCTCCCAATAATTCATCACAATATATTTTTACAAATGATAAACGAAATTAAAGCGATCTTACGCCCTGCAAATATAATCTGTTTATTTTTATAGCAAAAAGCCGAAAAAGAGAAAATGAAAGCTTCTGTGATTGAGGCCCTTTCGACTACCTGACTTCTATAACAATAAATGTTTTCTCCAATAAAAATAGTTCTATTGTACAATGATGCAACCACGTTCATGAACACTTTGAAAGCAAACTTCGAAATATGTGCGGTTAATGATATGTGCTTGAAGAGATTTAGTTGCATCGGCATTACGCGCAAGAAGTAATTCTTTCTTCAGTACACTTAGACGTCACCGTTGAAAGCACTTATAGTGGCAATGAAAGGCTACTCAAGGAGTTTAAAGTAATATTTTAGTTGAAAACTACAGTAATTTGCCCATACATTCCTTGGTGTCATTGCTTGTTGGTATCTCGCGACTGGGCCAGAAAAATCAGGCCCCTTGGTTTTGCTTTCTGCTTGTTCATACACACACAACATACGTATATATATATATATATATATATATATATATATATATATATATATATGTGTGTATATATATATATATTATAATACCCAGACCGGCCGAGCTGTCAAGCGCTTTTTATTCCAAAAAGCAAACGCCCCAGCTCATGCGCGAAGAAGTAGAAGAACAGGGAAGGTGATGATGGCTATGTACAAATGAAAAGGACGAAGTACGTTAATAGTGCTTACACTAACTTCCCCCCGTCATGGAAGCGGCCAGCCTGGCCGCAGATCACAGATTATCTAAGCGGGGAGTGAAGGACTTCATCCGCGAGACGTGAACAATTTCGGCATTCCGGCGGCGCCGGTCAGTGACGGAGTGTACTGGGCGCACGAGATAGTTCACTGCAGATGTTTGCTGCACAACGATGTATGGGATAATATAGCGTTGAAGGAACTTCTCACAGAGGCCTGGAGTTCGGGCTGGAGTCCAAAGCAGGACTTGGTCTCCAGGGTGAAAACGGAGGTCACGGCGTTTGTTGTCGCAGCGACGTTTGCGCTCAGCTTGGGCAGCTTCCGTGCTTTGCCGGGCGATTTGACGGCAATGTGCAACTCTGGCAGCAAAATCTTCTGGAAGGGACGCGGTAGGCGAAGAAGGTGCTAAAAAGAATTCTCTGTCAAATATGGTGGAAGGAGATCTTCCATATACAAGGAAGAAAGGGCTGTAACCGGTAGTCCGTTGAATAGCAGTATTATAGGCGAATGTCACAAAAGGAAGAATTTTATCCCAGTTAGTGTGGTCAGGCCGGTTGTACATGGAAATCATGTCAGACAGCGTACGGTTGAAGCGCTCAGTGAGGCTATTGGTCTGCGGATGATAGGTAAAAGTAGATTTGTGCACGGTATCAGTGGCCCGAAGAACTTCCTCGAGAACTTGGGAAATAAACGCCTTGCCACGGTCACTCAGAAGAACGCGAGGAGCCCCGTGGCGCAAGACGATGGAGCGCAAGAAAAAGTCAGCAACCTCAGACGCGGTACCAGCTCGCAGAGGGGCAGTCTCGGCATATCTGGTTAAATGGTCGACCGAAGTTACAATACAACGGTGACCAGAGGGTGTCAAAGGCAAGGGACCATATAAATCAATGCCAACAAATTCAAAAGGTGCGTCCGGGCAAGGCAGAGGTTGTAGTAAACCGGCAGGAGGGGAAGTCGAGCGTTTTCGGTGCTGACATGACGCACAGGAGGCAATATATTTGGCCACCGTTGTGGATAGGCCAGGCCAGAAGCAGCGGGCCTTGATGCGGTCGTAAGTCTTGTGGAAGCCTAAGTGGCCAGCCGATGTGTCGTCGTGAAGTGCCTCTAATACTCGCAGGCGAAGGCAGCGAGGTAAAACTGGGACCCACCGGTGACCTGTTGGGTGATAAACGTAGCAGTGTAGCACGCCACGTTGCAGGCGGAATTGTCGAAGTTGGCGTCGCAAGCGGCTGTTGGGTGGTTCGGCGAATCCACTAAGGCGATCCATGAGAGTTCGACAGTAGTAGTCGGCCCGCTGAAGCGAGACGAGATCAGAGCGTGATGAAAGCGTAGCTAGGTCCAGGGGCGTTATCGAGAGTTGGTGTGAGGCAGGCGTTGCATCGGAACGACGTGGTGGGCAAGGTGACGGCGCGTTACCGGGAGAGAGCGAGAGTGGGCAGCGAGACAATGCGTCTGCATCATGATGACTTTTTCCAGACTTGTACGTTATTGCAAAGTCATATACTTGCAAGCGGAGTATCCAGCGTCCTAAGCGTCCTGACATGTTTTTCATTGATGACAGCCAACACAGAGCATGATGGTCGGTGACGATGGTGAAGTGGCGGCCGTAAAGGTATGGCCGAAATTTCTGAATCGACCAGACGATAGCCAGGCACTCTTGCTCTGTAATGGTGTAGTTCCGCTCAGCTGGAGAAAGTGTTCGGCTGGCATATGCGATGACTTGCTCTTTAGAGGCTGCATTACGTTGCAGAAGTACTGCGCCAATACCTTGTGCGCTTGCATCAGTATGGAGTATGGTGGGGGCTCGATCATCGAAGTGGCGAAGCACTGGTCCGGACGTAAGATGTTGCAGAGCTTCAAAAGCTGATTCGCATTCGTTAGTCCATGTGAAAGAGGCACCGGTAACCAGCAGCTTGTGTAGAGGAGCTGCCATGGCAGCAAAGTTGCGTGTAAATCTCCGAAAATATGAAGCCAAGCCGAGGAAACTACGTAGATCTTTCTGCTGCTGGGGCCGAGGAAAGTGGAGAACAGCACTAATCTTTTCGGGGTCTGGCTGGATGCCATCTCTTGAGACGACGTGGCCCAATACTTTTATATTCTTGCTTGCAAATTTGCATTTTTTTGTATTGATCTGGAGACCAGCATTTGCAAGGCACTTCAGAACTTCGTCTAATCGATGAAGATGTTGGGTGAAGTTAGACGAAAAGATGACAATATCGTCCAGATAACAGA
Organism: Dermacentor silvarum; assembly: GCF_013339745.2. NCBI lineage: Eukaryota > Metazoa > Arthropoda > Arachnida > Ixodida > Ixodidae > Dermacentor > Dermacentor silvarum. The sequence goes on along the minus strand of NC_051162.1, from coordinate 72,331,597 downwards.
GGCAGGTCTTCCATTTTAGTCCACGAAGTACGTCATCTATCATGCGCTCAAATGTGGCGGGAGCGTTACAAAGACCAAAAGGCATCACGTTAAATTCATAAAGTCCGTCTGGTGTAGCGAATGCGGTCTTTTCTTTGTCTGTCTCGTTCATCGGAATTTGCTAATAGCCTGATCGAAGATCAAGGCTGGAGAAATATTCCGCCCCTTGCAGTGTGTCCAAAGCGTCATCGACTCGAGGTATTGGATATACGTTCTTGCGTGTGATCTTATTGAGCCTTCGATAGTCGACGCAAAAGCGAACGAAGCCATCCTTTTTCTTTACCAGAACCACGGGAGAAGCCCAGGAACTAGATGAAGGTCTAATTATCTTCCGCGCAAGCATGTCAGCAACCTGTTGTTCAATGGCCCTCCGTTCGGACGGCGAGACACGATAGCGGCGTCGTCGTATGATAGCGGAACCATCGGTTTCGATGCGGTGTGAAGCCACAGAAGTTTGGCTCAACACAGGAGAACAGCTATTGAAACAGGCTTTGTGCTTCGCTAAGACCGCCAGTAAGGCTTCGGACTGCGCGGCGGTTAGGTCAGAAACAAGAACGGCTGGGGGAGGGAAGGAATCATCCAAACCTGAGGTAGGTGCTGGCGATGAAGAAGGGCAAAGCGTGACTATAGAGATAGGTTGAGTGTCGGCGAGGGTTGCTACAGTCATCCCTTTAGGCAGCATCACAGGATCTGGGGTCGTGTTGCAGGCAGACAGAAGGGCGCGGCCACGTGAAAACCGGATGAGACAGGCGGCAATGAGGATTCCACGAGAAATACAGCGGGAAGAAGGGGCGACTAGAGCGTCTCCGTCGGCGATCTGCCGGGATGTTACGGATACAACGTCTTCGTGACCAGGACGCAGGACGTAGTCTTCATCAATGGCCAAGTTCACGCATGAAGGTGAAGAATCTGTAACAGGTGCAAGCGCTGTATCCGCGATGTGGACAACTTCCTCTCTACATGAAATGACGGCTGAAGCAGAATGTAGGAAGTCCCAACCCAAGATAAGTTCATGGATACACGTTGGAAGCACGATAAACTCAATGTGGTGGCGAATGCCGTCGATGAAAACACGAGCAGTACACTGTCCGTCGGGGTGTATGAATGCATTATTAGCACCACGCAAAATAGGTCCAAGATAAGGCGTTTTCACTTTCCGGAGCCGTGAACACAGATCACTACGAAGAACAGAAACGGCGGCACCGGTATCGATGAGAGCAGACTCGGGAACACCTTCAACAGTTACATAAAGCATGTTGGCCGGGCGAACAGGAGGAATTTTTGAAGACCGATAGGAAGCAGTTTCCCCTCCAAAAATTGCAACACTTAGTTTTCCGAGTGCTGCTCGGCAAGATGGGAAGTGGGGCGAAGCGGCGATGTAGAGCGCCGGTAAGGCGAAGGAGAACGACGTCTGGCCGAACGGGAACTATGAGGCAGATTGGGAGCAGCTGGAGGAGACGGTGAACGCTGCTGAGGGAACGAGTACGAACCGGGATAGTAGGAGTCTGGTCGGCGAGTGCGGTCTCTCTCGTGCTCACCATAGCCTCGTCTTTCATCCTGCTTACGACGGCGGCAGAAGCGAGATATATGGCTGCGTATACCACAGTAAAAACAAACCGGACGAGGTGGACGCCACTGAGGGTAGAATGGCGCAGCAAGTGCTCTGGTTCCCATCAAAGCCAAATGGTCATAGGTAACGTCAGGAGGCACGGAGGTCACGGTAGGGGTGGGGAGCGAAGCAACATCCGCGTAGGTAGGTGAGTTGCGCGCTACCGGAGCAAGATGCGTCGTGAGTGTAGTCATCGCTGTCAACTCCTGCTTTACGACCTCGCGCAAGTCGAAGGTAGGGGTTGGGGCACAGGCAGTAGGTGAACGCCTCAGGTCTAAAATTTGAAGCTCCTCGCGGATGATGGTGCGGATGAGAGCACGGAGATCTGAAGAATGGGGAACCTGGGGATCGCTACTGTCATGTTGAAGACAAAGAGACTGCATCTCGTCCAGGCGCTGACACGTGGCAGTGATGTCTTGGACAGAAGCCGGATTTTGCACGATTAAGGCGTTGAACGCGACAGACCCAATGCCTTTTAATATGTGTCGCACGCGTTCAGCTTCCGTCATGCTAGGGTTCGCACGGCGGCACAGAGCCAAGACATCCTCTATGTATGAGGTGTAAGACTCTTGCGGAAGTTGGAGGCGCGTGCCCAGCTTCTGCTTGGCGACTTCTGCACGGCTAGACGAGGAAGCGAAGACTTGCCGCAGCTTGGCGGTAAACGTGGACCAATCCGCGATGTCGGATTCATGATTGAAATACCACGTCTGTGCAACACCGGTCAAGTAGAATGCGACGTGCCTCAATTTCTGGGTATCGTTCCACTTATTGCAACAACTCACGCGGTCGTAGTTGTTGATCCAATCGTCGACGTCATCACCGCGGCGTCCCGCAAAGACAGGGGGATCGCGTTGAGGGCACGTCACAGTCCAAGAGGGAACCGCAGGCGGGGTCGTTTGTGCGGTAGGGTTAGAAGCGCCGGAAGAGCCGGGGTTGGAAGTGTCCATCATAGTAGGGGTAACCGGGCGCAGGCGGCGACCGGAACGTAGCTCCAGGGAGGACGGGAACGCGAGAGGACGTCGGGGTCTTGACGTACCTCCACCACTTTATAATACCGAGACCGACCGAGCTGTCAAGCGCTTTTTATTCCAAAAAGCAAACGCCCCAGCTCATGCGCGAAGAAGTAGAAGAACATGGAAGGTGATGATGGCTATGTACAAATGAAAAGGACGAAGTACGTTAATAGTGCTTACAATATATATATATATATATATATATATATATATATATATATGTGTGTGTGTGTGTGTGTGTGTGTGTGTTTGTGTCTGTGGTGTGTAAAGTGCAGACGCAAAATTTCATATGGTAAACATACAGAGGCACTTTGGTCAGACCCAACATATGAGCAAGCAAAATCTGGTAGACCGGATACAAGGTTGCAGCAGTTTAGGGACATGTCCTATGCGTGTTGAAGAGGGTGTACAGGCACTTGTTTACAAAAGTTACGTAACCAAACGCTCACGTTCGATTTTTTTCGGGTATTAGAAATCATACATTTTGGACCTCAGTTACAGGTTGCGGTAGCCCTGGGGTAAAAGTTTGCAATCGTGCTCGCTTCCTATTCATAGTGTGCCTCTTCGTTAGGCCGAGGGTGTCTTGGCACCAGGTTAAAAAAAAAGTTCTGGTGGCACCAGAGATTCCTTTAAGCCGCTCGAGCCCGACTCAATCGTTGATGATTGGGTATCCTGTGATTGCCTCAACCTCTGCGCTTGCGCTGTCGCTGTGGAGACGAGCACGTCTCGCAGTAGTCATGGTGTGTATTGCTGCCCGAGTCTTCTCACGGGTTTGACCGTATTTGAAGAACGTGGGAGCGCCATACCCGAGAAAGCATATCACTAATTCTTCAACGAATCGCACACTTGTAGGCTTTGTAACTATCGACGAACAGTGGTTCAAAAGCAGTAAAATATACCAACATTGCCATAGTGGGCTCTATCAAACGCGATCGCTCCTGCTGTAATCGACATACTGCCGAGCTTCGCCACTCGGGAAGGCATGCGCGAAGCTAAATACAGCTTCGGTTGTGTCATGCGTGGCCCGACAATGACGCCATCTGCGCACATGACAAATGCATGATTGAGTAATGGCTTTTTTCTCTACACAAAATTACAAAGTGAGGTGCATCACATTTATTGACGCATTAGAAAGTTTACCTGCCTAAGTTATCATACATGGTCAAATCTTGCAGCTGTTCTCGCAACAATGTGGTGGCGTTTTTTTTCGTAGTGGGCCTACTGTGGTCAAATGTAATGGGCGTAAGTGAGCATCCCTTGGTATTACTACCCAAGTCTCATCAAACAATTTTGGATCCTCCGTGTCGAACGCGGGGGTGCCATACCCCAGCAGCCATCATATTTCCACAGCATATCGCACACGTGTAAGCAATAGAACTCCCGATGGGAACAGGTTTGCGTTTAACGGAATATACCTACTATGGGTGAGTGATAACATTCGAATGCGACCACTTGGGCGTGCATCGACACAGGCACTGCCGCGCTTTCGCTTTCTGAAAACCAAGCGAGATGCTAAATTTAGCTCCCATTAGACCGTGAATGGTGCTACAAAGGTGCCATCGGCGCAGGCAACACATGCGTGACGGACTAATAGCTTCTTTTGCTTTACACAATGATATCAAAGTAAGGCGCTTGCGTACAGTATGCTTGCAAAGATACGAGTGATAATAGTACAACATAAATTGGTTGCAAAGAATTCAAGAACCCCCTCTGATAAAATTGAAAGACGTTTCATGTCCAAATATTGCCAACGATGTAATAAAGATGTATTAATATTATTATTTTCGGCATTACAGTTCCAACTAAAGTATTGTTATATGCAAATTACACGTCACATTAGAGGAACTCATGCACATTTTAGTAAGTTAAGATGTTCATTTTTATAGGTGATTTAGAGACACGTCACGTGGATTCCTGTGATCATGGCTATCACATTGGCCCTTGTTATCGTTACTGTGTTGGCTGCCGTTGGATGTTCTGCGGTGGATCCAACACTGAAGTTTTTTCAAGTAAGTAATGGACCATCCAGCAGGCCGAAGATGCCGCCAGAGCCATGAGCACTGGCTGCCGTCTAGGCGGGGTTGGCCCTCCCCTCAAACTTGCCGGCAAATACAGAGTTTTTTTTCTCTCTCTCTCTCAAGTAAGCACGATGTCTAGTAATACAAGATACGATAATATTTGGGCATGTGTAATGGTTGTCGGTGGATATCTGGGTGTACTCAAGATTGTTGGCAAGATTCGAAACCCCTTTTCATTCGTTTGCCGTCTAGCCCGTCGAACAATTCTACAGGATAAATTGGAGTATCAATGAGTGCTAGAGAAATGGACATGTTTATCCACATTAATGCAATGAACTAAATAAGGATGGGAGCATCAGGATGCGGCTCTAATTTTTAGCGTTTCGTAGGTATGCATGCATGCGAAATGACAGACACCAAAATAAAGACGAATGTCGAATACGCGTTCGAAGCTCTCTCTCAGGCCTTCACGTATAAAACGCGTGTCGTTCGAATTGTACCTAGTTTGGCAGTGTGAGTCCTGCAGAGAAGTATCGGAATAGGGGCGGCATAGAGATAATGCACAAAACTGCACCTTCACTTCGTAATTTGCGAGTCATTGCACGGCTGGTATGTGCAAGCACCTTCACAACTATGAAAAACAATTATTTAGTTTCGTTTTAAAGCACCAAGCTGCCCTACTTATAAAATGATATGTCCTTTGAATCTACTGGGGGGAAAATGTTCAGGTCTACGCCTTACCACACTCACAACCACTGTTCAGCTTGGACTAAATTTCTAAGGGGAGAGTTGCGGCGCCTACGCGCTCTCTTTCACTATTGGACATCGTTCCCCATTGTAATCCGCCTACTGTCCTTTTATTGGTAATTTCTAAAGTCACTTACTCGTCTTAACATAAGGCAGGAGCGGGGTACACATCCTGTCATAAAACTGAAATTTGCACTACCTTAGATGTTTGATTAATTGGTACTAAGCGGCCACATACGCAGGGGGTGGTGATCGATGCAGCATAAAAAAGTGAGATGAATTACCACAGAACTTATCTCAATTACTTTCGACGCTACTGCGAATGGCATTCGCGGAACATAGTGGCAAATCGTATTTCCGAATTATTGTTTCTTTAATATCACTAGCAGTCATTCTAAAACGTTCGTTGCTTCCCCTATATGCCATATACTCCAGTATTTGCTCACTTTGCTATGACACTCGCTTGGCAAGGTTGCCCATTTGCATGCCGGCAAGACAACGAGTGTGTGACGCCTAAACTGTGACGACGATGGAATGAAGACGTTAGGATGACGTTGCTGAAGCGACGTCGATGGTAAAGCGACCACCAGAAAAACGTCTTGACAATTACATGGGGAAGACTGTGTGACGACGGATGGCTGGATGACGAGAGTCAGATGTCGGAACGGCTACAATGAAATGACCGCGTACGCGTCCCGACGATGACATGACAAGGAATGCTTGACGACGACTGTTTGACGACTACGCAATGATGACAATGATATGACAATGACATGAAGAAAATGCCGTATTAACGACTGATCTCGAAGCATGTATAACGACGATGCCATGAGGACGATGACATGGCGATAGTCGGGTGACCACGCCGAAGTGACGACGAAGGCACGACCATCAGGGCATGACGATCATGGTAGAACTAGGTGTCCATGATAGTGACTGAAACGATCACGCCATTATGACTATGACATGAGAACGGCGGCTGAAACCCGATCAATTGACAGCAGCATGATTATGGTAGAATAACCAAGAGGGATTGGCATCGATGAAACGAGAAAAACGGTGCGACGACAACGGCATGATGATAGTGATACGATGTCACTGAATAGACGATGATGGCAAAACAAAATGACGAGCAGTGTATCACGAAGCCTGCAACAACATTTGCCTGCCGGTGATGGGATGACGGGGTTCGGATGGCAAGGCTGAAGGGACGAAGATAGAATTTTATCGGCGGCATCACGACCGCATTGTGACAACAAATGTATGACGTCTAAATGAGTATGGTGGCGTGACGACGAGGACATGACTAGTGAATAATTTGTTCGGACAAAAGATTCTGTCTATGTGTAACGAAAATAGTGGTGAAGACAGCGTTAGGTATGGAAGCGTTTTCGATGTGAATAATTTATTTACAAAGCTTTGTGGCTTACATAAATACATGCGCTTTCAAGCACAATCGTAATTACGGTGTTTCTCTATTTTTTCTGTCCAGGATTCTCAGTACACGCCCATTCTCACCTATGAATGTTACCGCACAGGAGTCACCATTGAACCCGAAGGCACAGTTAACTTCACCATTCTTTGGGACGGCACACTGCCCTCTAATGATGGGGGAGAAGCGACCACTTGGTATGCTATAAACGGCACCGAGGACCAATACACTACGTAAGGCCATCTCGGTTATAGTTAACCTATTAGTGCCCCGGGTAAATTTCGCAGTACAGCACCACTTTTATTTCATAATATTTTAGAAAGAAGCATATTGTTGTCCTTAGTGCGTCATTTTGCTAATAATGATCTTGTCACGATGTCCACAATTAAATTCCAAGTTAAGTACCTGACGTCTTTGATCTGCTAGGCACTCTTGTGCATTTAAAGTAGTCTTACGCGCACAGCTTCTTTATTTTTGTGTTGTATATTACAAACATCTCAAGGCTTACCTTTCCATGTAAATCGAAAAGAATGAGGTAAGTGACGGATGCATACCATTATATGTGCGATGCAGTTTAGAGCGTTGCAAAAAATGGATGCCGCTGTACTTTATAAAATACACTGGACCTATGCGTGTGCTACAGGAGCTTTTATATCGAAGCTATATACCTCTGCCAACGAACGGTTCTTTCGTGTGCCCAGCAAAAAACTTCCGCCAAAGTGGGCCGCTCCTGGCGATCGTGCAGAAAGGGCCCAAGCTCATTGGCACATACCAGGGACGAAAAAGAGAGCGAGGAAGAAAGAAACAGAGAGAGAGAGAGAAAGAAGAAAAGAGACAGAGAAAGAAAGAGAGAAAGAATGAAGGAGAGAAAGAAAAAGAAAGCAAGACAGAAAAACAGAAAGAAATAGAGAGAAAGATAGAGAAAGAGAGAGAAATAGAATGAGAAAAATAGAGAGAGGAAGAAAGAGATAGAAAACGAAAGAAAATCACCACGAAAGTCTGAGAAACAAAGAAACAGAAAGAAAGAAAGACATACAGAAAAAGAGAAAGAGAGAGAGAAACAAAGACAGAGAGAGAGAGAAAGATAGAGAAAGAAAGAAAGAAAATCACCACGAAGGTCAGATACACATAGGACACGCTTCGCTTACGCCCAATTTATCGACAGGGGAAGGGCTGGTGATTTTTTTTTCTGAAGGTACATACAACGGTATGTACGCACATTTCAGCAAAATGATTTTTTTTTGCTGGCTACAAGATATTCAGGTTGGTTGAAGGCACAAAAATGGAATCAGGATCACATTTACATTCTCATTATTCCTCCATATTTCTTTTTTGGCGCCGACAAAATGACGATGGTCTTGTGTTCGCACTCAATAAAATATCGATGTGTGTTTCAGCAACCTCAGAGGAACAAAAATAAATGTGATATTTGATGAACCGTTTGAACTCTGGGGTTTTACATGCCAAAACCACGATTTGATAATGCGACACGGCGTAGTAGGGACTCCCGAATAATGTTGACCACCAGGGGACCTTTAACCTGCTCCCAATGTACGGGACAAATGCCTGTTTGCGTTTCATCCCCATCAAAATGTGCCTGCTGCAGCCGGGGTTTGATTCCAAAATTATGTGCTTAGCAGCGCAACACCCTAGCCGCTAATCCACCGCAGAGAGTTCCATGAAAACTTTAATTGCAAAGATCATTATAAACGATTTTATTACACATCGCAAAATAAGGGATAGGAAACAGCAAATAACACGGCTGATATGCATACCTAGGCTGAAGCAGAGGATCTATGCAATAAATGTCGGGTAGCCCGTAACCAGGAACCAGAGGTGGGCCCCATTATTTCTTACGTATGATATTTCTCCGAAAATGTCCCCAAGCGAATCGATCGAGAGAATTCTAATGCTACAGGCTGACTGTATTCGGATGGCAGGATACGATTATGTTGACTGATTCAACAATGATCGAACCAAATGCTGAATTCTTCTATCTTGTAAGGGTGTAATCAACACAAAACATGAATGATATATCCACATACATGAATAACGTGTCAATAAACTAATATTAGCTTTGCACCCGTATTTGAAGGCAACGCCTACGCCGTTCGCAGTTACCTTCGGTTGATACAATTGAATAGTAAGAACACCTGCGTAAGCTAACAGATCAGCAAGCTAAACGATTTTGCGTAAAGTTTCATTTATCTTTTTGCAGCGAGGCTTTTTATTTCAGAAGGTTCCAAAATATAGCATATACTTTCGAAAGACCTGCATCGGCTGCTGCTCCGTATGTAGGCCCAGCGTACTTAATAAAGGAAAATAGCGTAGCCTTCGAAAGGATAAAGTGCAATTTAAGAAATTTCAACCATGCAGGTACGATGTTAAATGATGATTGGATGTCAAAAATCTATGAAAGCAAAGTAGTAGCTTTTCTGGGGGCCTTAATAGTTTAAATGAAATTGAGGAAACAGCACGTACTGTAATACAGCTAACGTTTAGGCTCACATTGGAGGAAATGTGCTTGTCATTGGCATCTGAAAATCATTTTTTTTGCCGGAAGATTCCTACACCAAACATTTACGTACCCGGTTGCAAAATTGTATTCTACACCGCCTGCAAGAATATTCTAATCCACACTAAGCACCATGCAGTAACTGCTACCTGCTTTACGGAAGAAGACACTTTGCGAATGCGATATTTTTCTAGCAATAGCAATCTTGCGTGTGCTCGAGGCGCGGTCGGCGCTGGCGCCAGTGTTGGGGTTGTTTTATGGCATGCACTGCACATGCGCCAATCGTGTTATTCCAGAGACGACGAATGTGTTCCAGGGACGGAGAGATGTGCACCATCTTCCCGCACAGTGGAATTCTCACCTGGCGCCTTTGTCAATATACTATTCAGATTAGGTTTCCCCGATATGTATGTCGCGGGTTCAATTCGACCCAGAACTGGACGAATTTTAAAGTATTGTTTTGCCATTGAAGACAGCCACATACCCAAAGGCACAAACTCAGAGACCCAATATGGCGTCAACGAGAAGCAGCGCCGTGTCCACTAGGCCATACTGAGTAAACCAAAATGGTCTGACGGTTGCTTTCGAACCCCGTACCCTCCCCAGCGCAGATAAATGCTGTAACCACTAGACCATAGACTATTAGGAGGACGGAACCAGACCAAACGCTGTTATTAAGTGAGGCCGCAGATAGGACCTGCCAAGAAGAAAATCTGGGATGATGATGATTGTATGCAGGTGAAAACGATTGGTTGCGCTAAAAGTGCTCAAAACTGAACGAAAAAGAAAGCAAGGAAAGTAGAAAGAGTGATCGAAGTTGGCGAGAACACGGTTAGAGACGTACACAAATAGATAAATACACAGCCCCCAAGCAGTGCATGAAGTTTCTAAAGAATGCTAATTGCATTAAAAGTTGCAGTGCCACCTATAACTAGGAAACAGTAACTCGATATCTGGCCCTAATATTTTGCCTAATAAACCTGCCGCTGTTTTATGCGGTATTAGCTGCACAAACATACGCAGATGTATGCGAAGTAGGTAGTTTCGAGGAGAAGATGAAGAAGAACCTAATTCCTACAGAATGCATCTACATCTGCCAATTTGAGATGTATGTCGACGGTAAGGCGATTAGCATTAAAGCGATGTGGCGACGCGCCTTAATGCCAAATTCTTCGTTTGAGTGTAGCTGGCTGCTTCAATTTTCTCTTGCCGACATATTCGCTTCTCGCGACTCTATCAACCTCGCTCACTGCACGCTCATATTGTTTACCCTCCTTCTTTCAACACACTTGTCTGCGTTTGTTGCCAACTTTTTCCCAACTCTGTAGCTGACTGCAATTTTCATTTAATGTGAAATCATTATATGCCCGCGTCGTCAGTGGCATCGCGAACGATCGATGGCACCGAAATTAGCCGACGGCGCAAAGAGTAAAACATGTCAAGAATGCTCGGCTTACTGTAAGATTTCTCAGGGATGTTCCTGTAAACAAAGTAAATTTTGGTCTGGGTGGGAATCACACCCGGGCCTCCTGGGTGCGAGACGAGCACGCTTCCCGACGCCCGGGTGGCTCCACGGCAATGGCTGAATCAAGGTGTGTCTAGTGCGCGCGTGATTGCACACGGCACGTCGCAGCCATGTGGATGACTAAAGGTTTCACCAAAGGAACTATAGCGCTTTCGCATTCCCAGGCGTAAGCAGTCGTAAGTGTATCTGCGGAAGTTTTCCGAATTCTTCCCTTGTCGCCTTTTTATCTTGTCAGTGGGGGGGGGGGGGGGGGGGTCCTATACAGTGACACACTCCCATTCTGGAGTGATGGCCAAAAATGTTCAAATTCGTTGTCTGAAGTTGTCCGTTCTCACACCTACCCAGGGGTACATTCCCCCTTGCGCACACCCAATGGCTCAAGCTGTGCATGTCAATGTTGTCTATTAGGTAGTACTGAGTATTAGATACTCAGTAGCTAGTGATCCAAGTTGGCTTGAAAGAGGTTAGATACATATTTTCTTAACTAAAAGAGCGAGAAGCTTTCACAAGAACAATATTCACCAGTTCAACAATATTATTCGAAATAATAACAGCAAAAGACCAATTATCACAATATTATTCGTAATAAACTGATTTGGTGCGCATACATCCTTTTCAGATGATTGGCGACTTAATTGCGAATAGCGATCAATCTATGGTGAGCGAGTAATATGGCGATTATCACGGAAAGCTGCAAATACGTAGTGACACATAACCCGAGGCAAAACCGAGTGGGCCAAGTTGGCATGAAAGAGATTAATTTTAGAGTGCCTAGTACACCGTGCCACATGCCTGGTCACCCAAGTTGGCACGTAATATAGGTTCAATGAAGAGCAGCATGTACCCAGTAATGCAAACTGAGCGACAGAATTTGGCATTTTCCATAAACGATAATATAGTAAAAGCAGCAGAAAATTTCTATACCAAGCTTTACAGTACCCAGAAGAACCACGCTAGCTTCATTCTGAGTAGTAATGAACAGGATGCAGAGGCTACTTCTGCGTATGACGGGTGATGAAGTTAGAAGGGCTTTGGAAGACATGACCCCGTGAAAAGCGGCAGAGAAGATAGAATGGCTAGCGATTAAATCAAATATGGAGGAGACATTATGCTTGAAATGCTTGCGGCCCTTTATACGCAATAATACCAGCCAAAGACAAATTAAAGCAATATTATTCGTAATAAAAAGATTGGTGGCACATCCATCCTTTCCAGATGATTGGCGACATTATTGCGCATAGCAATCTATCTATAATGAGTAAGCGTACTACCAGAGAGCAGGAAGAATGCGAAGATTATACTAATCAATGCGAAGGGGGACGTTAAACAACTGAAGAATCATATACCCAATAGCTTGCTTTCAGTAATAGATAATATATTCACCAAGACAATTTCCAATAGAATCAGGGCAACACTTCAATCAATCAAGAGAACAGGCTAGCTTCAGGAAGGGCTATTCTTCAATGGATCACATTCATGTCATCAATCAGGTAATCGAGAAATCTGCGGAGTAGAATCAACGTCTCTATTTGGCTTTCATAGATTCCGTAAAGACATTTCATTTAGTTAAAATAGCAGAAGTCATAGAGGCATTGTGTAATCAAGGAGTACAGGAGGCATACGTGAAGATCGTGGGAAATCTGCACAAAGATTTCACAGCCACCTTGGTTCTGCACAAGAAAAAACGTGGGGAGCTTGCACTAGTGGTGCAAGGCTGGAGTAAACAGTGGAGCTTCTGATCGACCTAGCTTTTCTTCCACGTTTTACTAAGCGTGGCTAAGTTTTGCTAGGAAATGCTAAGTGCTGCTAGGCACGGTATTCTGAATCGGCTCGCCACCGACGCGCAGATTCTCGCTTGGCCGCTCGACGCGCTTCAAGATGAGCGGCGTCTTCGGGTGCCCGAATCATCTTCTGTCGTCCCATGTCAAGAGTACATGCATGTACTCGCCACATAGTCAACGAGAGTTCTGCCGCCGTCACGACGGCTCCGAGCTTTATCTCCCCGGTGACGTCACGGCCAAGCTGCTGTCAATTTATCTAGGTCAATTACTCACAGGGGTCCCTGATCATGAGAAGAAAATTTACAGAAGAATAAAAAATTGGTTGTGGTGCATACAGCAGGATCTGCCAGATCCTGAGTGAGAACTTATCACTGTCGTTGAAACGAAAAGCCTACAGTCTTTGCATTGTACTAGCGCTAACGTATTGGGTAGAAACTTGGAGGTTAATACCAAAGCTCGAGAGCAAGTTTAGTACCGCGCAATGAGCGATGTAACGAAAATTTAGGCATAAACGTTGGAGAACGGAAGAGATTGGTCCGAGAATAAACGGGGATAGCCTATATTCTAGTTGACAATTATAGAAAAACATAGAGCCGGGCAGGACATGTAATGCGTAGGGTAGTTAAGCAGTCGATGGACCAGTATAGTTACACAATGGGTTTCAAGGGAAGGGCATTGCCGTCTAGGACGCCAGAAAACTGGGTGGGATGATTAGATTAGGAAATTTGCCGGCTCAAGTTGGAATCAGCTAGCGCAAGACAGGGGTGATTGGAGATCACAGGGAGGCGCCTTTGTCCTGCAGTGGACAAAAATAGGCTGATCATGATAAATTGGATTCACTGAATATAAGCTTACACGCAGTGTCACTTACGCAGTGGCTCTATTTGGTGGTACGGTTGGTTTCGAACCCGGCTCTCTTTAGCACAGCTACTCATAAGACCATACTCTACCCATTGACCCAAGGAGGTGCCAAAACGGTTTTAGATGAAGCTAGGTAGATAGATAGATAGACCGTGGAAAGGGCGCAAAATACTTTAAGAGCGCCAATCGCAATCAAAACAAGATTCTAACCCATCAGCGAAGCACTATAACGCTCAGAAGCTGTTAAACAATAAGAACATGTGGGTGTATAGAGCCAAGTATGCTTACTGTAAAATATTTTACTCTTGTTCTATGAAGTGTCTCTAGTCTTAAATATTTGCCGTTTAACTTTCCATCCCTATTTTCAGAGGTACCTTTTCCTACGAATACGATAGTGCCTCCTCCACAATCAAAATAACAAACCCTGGTAAGTATCCTTGATTTACCAAATTGTGATGCATCTGTCTATCTTTCGCGATGAAACGACCACGATGGCCTCATAGTCACGAACATATACCTAGTTGCTGAAGCTGGCCGACAACTCGGGCCAACGGGTCGGCGTATGAAGCAAGATATATATATATATATATATATATATATATACGCGTATACGTACGCGCAGTGATAGATTGATAGATAGATGGATAGATAGATAGGCTTAAAGCGCCTGAAGTGGGGTAGAAATGCTAATCCCATGAAAAAGAACAAAGTGATGTCTCAACCATACGCGCACGTAATTAAGTTCAAATAGTCAGAAACGTCGGCTCTCTGTTATGTACTAATTTTATAGAATGTTCAGAGAAAAGCAACTGTATGGTAAATCGCACGATCATTTCCTCTTTGTGAACTCATGCGAGAAATCGAACGAGAATGGAGAATACGGCGTTAATTATTGAGATGCGCCTAACCAATTTTCGTTCTATAAATAATTACTTCGTGGAAACGAGACAAATATCTCAGCTACATTGCTTCTATTTTCCTATCGTTACCATATAAATGCGCCTCATTTAGTTCCTTGCATTAGATGTTATGCTTTTCTTCTATAACAAAACTTAGCGAACACCAAGGCAGTGGCTCTAGCCTGGACCCATAAAAAATTGATACCATAAATGTAAAGCTACTAAGCTGTTTGAGGATAATCATTAAATACTTGCTTGGCATACTTTGCTAATATTCCGAGTGCAAGTGTGTTAATCAATTCTTTGAGTTAATTACGTGCCGACGCTTCATGGCTGTCTTGTAGCTGATTATCACATACGTATTTTAGTGGTGCTCACTCAGTTTTCTTCAGCTACTTCTTTTTCAAAATCGACGTGATTTTCACTGTAATTCCACTGAAATCACTGATATCATAGAATTAATTCCTATGTTATGCTTATTCTAAAGTAAAGAACTCTTAGAAGGAATGAAAACATTTATTAGGTCCTGCAAGTTGTGAGTTGCCTCACAAAGTGGGCTGCTCCCACGTTGGGACTAGAGATGCAATATTTCCGGAAATTTTGAGCAATCGAAAAAAACCCTGTATTTTTCCAGTTTTTTTCCCGAAATTTTGGGAAAAAATCGAAAAGAACAAACTTTCTTGAGCATACGGTGAATAGTTTATTGCCAAATGTCAAAAGCCATAACTCTCATTATGCAAATAACAGAAGTGAAATGCTTTCCGCCTTTTCACAAACGAATGCAGGGTTTAACAAATTGAAGACAAGCCAGAAGCATCACCGCGAACGCGTTCAGTTCTCTGTGGACGGCTGCGGATTCTTAGAATTGTTACGGCAGTTAGAGCAAAGAACACTGAAATGTCCCTTCTGTGACTATTTCATCCTGGCTTCGACTATGGAAACATGGATCAAGATGTCTCCCCGACCGTGAAGTGCGTCCACACGTGGGAAATTGGCCGTACCATTGCAGAATCCGCTTCCACACGGCTTCATATGCGGACTTCCGCCACAGGTTGCACAAGTGCACGAGGGAAAGCCAAAATTGAACAATAACTGGCACCAAAACATCAGAAACCGAACCCGAATAACGAAGCAACGCTGAAGCCGGAGCTGACATTATGTGGTATCGATGGCGAGTGGTCAGCCGTCATTTGGTGTTTCGGTATCATGTGCGACGTTTCGGTTTCGCGTTCTGCGTTTTGCTTTTACGTTCAACGCTGGGTGTTGCCTAAGTTTTATTTCTGTAGGTTTTTCCCCGCGGAAATTTTGAAAAATTTTTCCAACTGCGCCCAAAAAAGCAGAAAAAAACTGTTTTTTTCCCCGCAATTTTCTCGTTTTTTTCCGCACTTCGCATCTCTAGTTGGGACCGGCCGGCAGAGCCATTTGGCCGCATCGTGGGCTTGCTGGACGGCCCATAGTTGCTCGGTCAGGTCCGGCCTGCGAATCGCGGCCTTTAACCTGTCCCGATCCTTGGCTAAATTTTCGTTGGTTCGGTTGCACGACCAGGAGCTTGTGTTCTAAGTCAAGTGGTGCATTGCAGTCTGTCCTCTTTGTGTTAGGATATTTGTCTGCAATGTAGACATTAGAGCTGTCGCTACAACTTTGAGAACATTTGAAGCATTGCGCGGTTACTTTTTTTCAAGTGGGGCTTCAGGTCACTAGATTGTGTTCACGTAAAAAGAACAGCACATCTCTTACACGCTAGTTTTTCTAGCATGGCATCCAATATTCAGCTAACAAACACTAACCATTTGTATCAGAGTTCATCAATGTAACATTGATTCTTTTTTCTAGACATAGAGGAGCACCTTCACCAGCTGCGGGAGGCTTACAACGGCTTGGCATACTATTGGAAGCTGAGTATGTGGTAGTTATTTGGCCGTTAGAACTCTCCTCGAATGCGTACAGTTGGCTTCAAAAGTCTCTGCAACGCGGGATTTGATAAAATAGCGAATTTTTCTACAGATTAGTAACACGAATAGTAAAACCGTGTCTCACATGAGCGCTTCGCCTATTGTAGTATATGCTGGAAATCGAAATACTATGTTTCGTACCCTGGTGGGGGAAATATTGAGTTGTTTTCTCGCAATCCGCGCTTCATAAGCTTACTCCGACTGCTCATACCATGCTTTAGGAAACTTTTTCGATACATACTGAAGAAACTTATCTTTTCAAAATTTCAGTTCATGTATAACACGAGGAATGGGTCAAACAATAGATGTCGGGTGTCAAAAAGTGTCAGAAATAGGATTCCAAGCTGCACTAACAAAGATTAGCACATAAGCTAAGTGATAAATGCTGACAAGTCTTGGTATATATGAAGAACAATTGCAAATGTCAACATAACCAACACTATTTTAAGTGAGATGCAAAAATAGACGCAAAAAACTCATATACTGATCACCTATGCGGGAAGCAACGAATCAGAGATTTCAAGAGGTGGACATCTACTATTACGATATTTATGGAAAAAGTGCTCAATCATAAGACAATACTATACCACAACAAGTGCAAAGAACCGTGTATATTTTCCCGTGGGATAAGTATGAACAATGTCATCGCTTTCTAAGCTGATGGCGATGTCGCACTGATGATGTCACAGAACGTCAGTGCGGGTAGCTCGTGTTCAGGGTTGCTTTCTTCATTCATTTTACTTATGTTCTCTACTAGCGAGGGATAGGAAACGGGGTGAATAGTCAATAACTTGCGAAGATAGGTGCGTAAACGGCCGCTTAGTCAGGTTTGTAGCGTTAGTGAAATAATTCAAAGTCGCATTTGTTTTTCAGGTTTTAGGGTTAAAATCATGATTCTTTTTCTGGCATCGGCAAAATATTTTCAACTACAGTAAGCCTGCGAATAACGCCTGAATGAAGGAAATTCCGTTTCCATCAAAGCAGTTGCTTCAATTCTATGCGCATAAACTACGCATTTTTGCATCATTATATGATAGAGAGTTGTAAATATTAAAAATAATAAATAGATGTGGGCAGTCTTGCAAGCCCGTGAGGTGGCGTTTATGCAGGGCCTTGACTTCCCCCCGTGGGAAACCTAAGCCCGGGTCACGTTAAACCTTGCCGGACATTGAATAAAGTTGTATCCATCTAATACATTCCACATCGTAACATACGTACACATCGCGGGAGCTATATGATACCAATAGTTATGTTGAGTAAATTGTCAGCGTACCGACTTACTTTCAACGGCGCTATCTTCTCACCACCAAGAAATAGCATGCCGGGTGGTTTCTACACAAGCGCATCATGACGGATCAGTGCCGTATAACGATTGGTGTTCACTGAAGTTTACAGCCATTTTTGTGTTCTCATTTACTTTCTTTACTCGTTGCGCCGGGAATATTAGTTATGAACCTATACAGAAATAAAATGAAATGGATTTCATGATGGCCAAGCGTACAGAAACTCTGCCTGAGATCAAGGCGAGTCGGATTATATGAATTTAATCGACGTTTTCTTTCTTTCTTACTGCAGCCATCACAAGCGACAATGATCGCGTTGTCTACAAGGTATACGACGTTGACTCGCGCTGTGGAAACGCAGCGGCACTACTTAGGAATATGGACCGGAAGACGCGGCAAGGATTCATCTTCTCCAGAGACGTGCGTGAGCCGAGAAGAACATGCCGGAAGCAGTCGCTGTGTGCGTGGTAGTTGGCATCATTGTTTGGCTTTGGTTTGATGCCCTTTTCACGAGAAATAAAGGAAATCTCCTGTTTGCACATATCTTTGGCAACCTGGCCCTCAATACTACAGAATAGAAAGGTGCTGTGCGTTTGTATTTCAAAGTATTTATAATAATACATAATAGAGAAATACAATTTCACGCTTCTGCGTTTAACCACTGTCATATGTAAGTGCCGCGAGGTGCCGCTGGAGGATCGCAGCGGCCACCCAAGCTCTGGGAAGAGGAAGTGAACGGGTGCACGAGCACGGCGGCACGAGACGAGCTCGCAGTGTTCGAGCCAGGCGGGCAGCAGTGCCGAGCTCCTGGGGCGAACGAGGCGAGAGGACCTGCCTGGCGAGACGTCCGTGGCAAGGTGCGGAGGATCGCGGAGCCGGGCGTGGACGAGGGCGTCCGAGGAAACAGGGCTCCTGCTGCCAGTGCTCGAGGCGCTGGCTGACCCGAGTGCCACCGGTCCCTGAGCTGCTGCACCTGAGCTGTGCGCAGCAGCGTTCGTCTGGCATAGATGTTGCTGTGGTAGACGCGGTCCTCACGTGCGACCGCCGCACGTGGATTGCGAGCGGCGTACGAGCTGGCCACCGAGGTCGTGCTGGACAAGGCGTTCCCTGCCTGCTGCCGTTGCTGCTCCTGAGCGTGCCGAGCCCGAGAACCGTGCTGGACGGGGCCTGAACGTGTCGTCGTCGCAGTCGGCTCGAGCACGGGTGAATCCGCAGCGCCTTGGACGACGGAAGCGTGAGCCTCGAAACACGGGACTGTCACAGCCCGCTTATACTCGTGTGCTGTGCGTGTGTGGACACACTGACTGCCGCTACGCAAATCATCAGCTATCTTTGTATATATATTTTTAGGGTTCTTTTCCATTTGATAAATGCTCCAAAACGACTCTCTGTCTTTCTTCCGCATCACTGCGCACTGGCGAAAGTGCCGAATAGTCCCAAACACCACAATTTCTGGCGTCCGCGACAGGACTAAGCTCGATTTCCATCCGTAAGAGCCGCACTTCGCTTGTATGCAGTGGTCGGAAATGGACTGGGAGAAGTTTATTCCGATAGGCAAGGAGCTCGGCTTGTCAGGCAAAGAACTAAGAGAGTGGATTGACGAGCAGCATAACCGAGAGCGCGATAAACGAGCCGAGGACAGGGAAGCAGCACGAGTCGCCCATGAACAGGAGATCGCTCGACTGACAGGGGAACGAACTCTGCTAGAGACTAGATGTCGTCTTGCAGAGTACGCGGCTGGAACGGTCGAAACCGTTAGAGAACGCGGGGACAACACAGGTGAAGCATTTAGAAGTCCCCACAAGCTTATTCCACCCTACAACGAGGGCCGCGACGAACTCGATGCGTACATACAGCGCTTCGAGCGGGTAGCCACCAGCCAGG
The DNA here is from genome assembly GCF_013339745.2 of Dermacentor silvarum. Classification (NCBI taxonomy): domain Eukaryota; kingdom Metazoa; phylum Arthropoda; class Arachnida; order Ixodida; family Ixodidae; genus Dermacentor; species Dermacentor silvarum. The sequence continues at coordinate 72,312,039 of NC_051162.1, read as the reverse complement.
GATCGCCAAGCGACAAGTGGGCGCTATCATTAAGCTTGTGCCTGTCAGGCGAAGCTTTGAGCGTGGTCGGACGCATGTCTGCGGAGGATGCCACAGACTACCAAAAGCTGAAGCAAACTTTATTGCAAAGGTTCCGGTATACCGAAGAATGATACCGCCAAAAGTTTCGCGAGGCTAAGCCAGATAATTCCGAGACAGGGCGGCAGTTTGCTGGTCGCCTGCTCGGCTACTTTGATCATTGGCAGCAGATGGCGAAAACAGAGAAAACGTATGAGGCATTACGAGATAAGATTGTATCGGAACAGCTTTTGTTACGCTGCGATGAGAGGCTCGCCATCTTCCTGATAGAGCGAGGATGCCGTGACCTCGACAAGCTAGCCGAAGCCGCTGACCATTATTTGGAAGCGCAAGGCCTGTCAAACCTAGCCAGAGGAAAAGAAGAAAGAGAAACTAGTAAAGCACCCTTGCAGAGCAAGAACTGCGGAACAGAGGCCAGGTAAGAAAAGGTTGAGTGCTTTCTCTGTGGCAAGCAGGGACACCGTGCTGCAGATTGTTGGACGCGGTCAAAAGGACCGAAGTCCTTGTCTTGCTGGAAGTGCAGGAAGCATGGCCATAAAGCTGACGAGTGTCCGATTGTAAAGAGCAGCGACAAAGAAGCGTCAAGTGCTGTTACAGACTACGACCGGATGCCAGCTGCGCGGAATGACGAATACCAGGCTTCTACCACTAAGACAGAAGAGAAAGCAAGCCCATCTGCAAGAACGGCTGGAAAATATTGTTACGCAAAAGCTACGGCAAGGACGGAGGAAGAGGAGAACGAAGTGCGCTTGTCTTGGTAGCGGCTCGGTGTCGGCGTGGCCCCTTATCATCAATTCATCTGTAAAATAAACGCACCCCATCGTAACAGTTTTGGTGGACGGTGCTGGGTACAACAACGGCGTCCCCGAACAACGACGACCAACCGCCCGCAGAAGTGCAATCCGTGGAGCTTCGCCGAAGTCGCCGAATTGCCGGTCTGCCACCAGAGATGGCTTCCGACGGCGACAACCCGCTGCCGTCTTCCAGCTCCCAATGGCAGCCCTACATCGAACCACGAACCTTCGCCGGAAAAGCCGGGGAAGACGTGGACGGATGGCTCAGCTTTTACCAGCGCGCAAGTCGGTTCAATGGCTGGAATGCCACCGCCCAGCTTAACAACGTTGCCTTCTTCCTCAAGGGAACCGCGTCAGTGTGGTTTGAAAACCACGAAGAAAGCATGACGACGTGGGAACGGTTCGTAGATGAAATCAAGAAGTGCTTCGGAGATCCGGCAGCTAAAAAGAAGCGTGCGGAACAAACCCTAATGCAGCGAGCCCAAGTTCCCGGCGAAACATGCACGACGTACATCGAGGAAGTCCTGAAATTGTGCAAGGCCCTGGACCCTCAGATGACAGAAGAGGACAAAGTTGGTCATCTTCTAAAAGGGATCGCCGAGGACGTGTACCAGTTCCTCATCGGCAAAGACAGTCTGGACTCCGTAAGCGACGTCATTCGACACTGCCGCACGTTTGAAGCCTTGAAAGCTCGGCGTATCACACCGAAGTTCGGCCGCCTGGCCAATGTAACTAACGTCGCCAGTGTTGACCTGGTCCCAACTCCATCCGACCTTGCGTCAGTTATTCGGCAAGTGGTGCGCGAAGAGCTTGACCGACGTGAGGCGGCTTCCCTCTCTACTCCGCGCGTTCGAGAGCCCCTTTCTCACTGCGACTTCGGTGAGACGTCCATCACTGCCGCCTCCATAGACGCCAACAACTTCGCTCCTCGTTCAAGAGCGCCAAACCCTACTCTGAACGCGTATCCCAGTTATAAGTTCCACGACGGTTACTCACCCAGAGCACCTGCAGTTTCTCACGAGTGGGATGACCGTGCCAGTTATCCTGCTAATGACAATTTTAGTGCGCCCCGTGAGCGTCCCATCTGCTTCCAATGCGGTATTCGCGGTCACGTCGCCAGATTTTGTCCTCATCGCCCACGCATGTCACCACCGTCGTATGAGCGACCGCGCACGTTTTATCGGCGTAGCAACCGGCACGGCGGCGGCACACGCTGGCCTTCTGACTCCAATAGCAGGACAAACCACCAGGCGCATCACCGTAGTGACTCTCCAGCTTCTGTGCGGAGCTTGACGCCACCGCCTTCACGCCAGCGGAGGTCTCCATCTCCGCGACGACGTCTCACGTCACCGCCGCCGGGAAACTAGGCGGCGCGACCAATGGAGGTGAGGTCGCCAGTCATCATCAGCTACACGCCCCTATGCCTCCGCCAGTCACCATGCGTCATAACAAGATTGATGTTTTAGTGGACAATGTCGCTACGTTGGCCTTAGTGGACACGGGAGCGAGTGTCTCCGTTATCAGTTTGGCTTTCAAAACCCGACTAGGCCGTAAAGTGATGTTCCGCTGGAATAACGCTAATGCATTTCGTGCTGTGAGTGGAGAGTTGCTCCGACCAATTGGAGTGTGCACCGCGAACGTTTATTTCTCCGATAAGGTGTATCAAGCCGAATTTGCCGTACTTGCTCAATCCACTCACAACGTAATTCTTGGCCTCGATTTCCTACAACAGTGTGGTGCCACTGTTGACTGCGGTACTGGCGAGCTGTTCCTCTCTTCGCTTGCCGACCAACCTGCTACCTGTTCATGCACTCTCGCCGTCATTGAAGATGCAGTCTTACCGGCACGTTCCGTATCCAGAGTTCGGGTTGCTGCTTGCGGTGTCGACGCCGATACATTTGATGCAATTGTTGAGCCTGTGCCTTCGATGGTAGTGAAGAAAAGTGTGCTCGTACCTCGATGCGTCCTCTCTGTGGCCTGCGGAACGACTACATTGTGGGTGTCAAATTTAGCCTCCCAGTCTGTTGTGCTACCCAGCGGTATGCGACTCGCCTCTTTTGAAGTGGACACCAGACTCAGCATAGGCGCTTTAACTGATGACACGTCACATGAATCCCGAGAGCACGGGGCTGGCCCCGGTGTCCCTGAAGACTCGTTGCCTTTTCTCAGAATGATCAACAAGTCACTGTCTTCAGAGAAGCGTCAAGCCCTGGTCAGCGTCCTTAGCAAACATGTGTCATTATTTGATTTCGCGCAGAACGCTAACAAAGTTCGCGTTCCAACTACGCGGGCGCGCCACAGGATTGACACGGGGTCCGCGCATCCCATAAGGCAGAAGCCTTACCGCGTGTCCGCGTCAGAGCGCAAGATCATCGCTGAACAGGTCGACGACATGCTAGCCAAGGGCGTCATCCAAGATTCCTCTAGCCCTTGGGCTGCGCCGGTCATCCTCGTGAAAAAGAAAGATGGGTCCTGGAGGTTTTGTGTCGACTACCGGCGTCTCAATTCTGTGACGAAAAAGGACGTGTATCCACTTCCCCGGATCGATGATGTTATTGACTGCCTTCATTCTGCATCCTACTTTTCATCTGTGGACCTCCGATCAGGCTATTGGCAGATACCCATGCATTCAGCTGACAAAGAGAAAACCGCTTTTGTGACCCCAGACGGCTTGTTTGAATTCAACGTCATGCCTTTCGGTTTGTGCAACGCGCCTGCAACATTCGAAAGGTTTATGGACACGGTACTGCGCGGCCTGAAATGGGAGATTTGTTTGTGTTATCTTGACGACGTCGTCATTTTTGGCCGCACCTTTGCAGAACACAACCATCGACTGGACGCTGTTCTGACGTGCCTTGAACAAGCTGCCCTTACACTCAATTCAAAAAAATGTCACTTTGGCCAACGAGAGGCGCTAGTACTAGGACATCTGGTGGACAAGCACGGGGTACGACCAGACCCACAGAAGGTCGCTGCAGTTAGCGGCTTTAAACAACCGCAGTCACAACGCGAGCTGAGGAGCTTCTTGGGTCTTTGCTCGTACTTCCGACGTTTTGTGCCCAACTTTGCCGATACTGCCTACCCCCTGACTTCATTGCTGCGCAAGGATAACCCTTTCACCTGGACAGCAGATTGCGATTCCTCGTTTCGTCAACTGAAGTTCCTGCTCTCTTCTGGACCCATACTTCGTCATTTTGACCCCTCTGCCACTACAGAATTGCACACCGACGCGAGTGGAATCGGCCTCGGCGCCGTCCTCGTGCAGCGCTTTGGTGACGCCGAGCATGCCATTGCCTACGCCAGCCGTTCGTTGAGCAGGGCCGAACAAAATTACACCGTCACTGAGCAAGAGTGTCTTGCCGTCGTCTTTGCAGTCCAGAAGTTCCGGCCATATCTCTACGGGCGTCGCTTCACAATCGTTACGGACCACCATTCACTATGTTGGTTGGTTGGTCTCCGCGACCCGTCTGGCCGCCTTGCTCGATGGGCGCTACGTTTACAGGAATTTGACTTTGCAGTCCGTTACAAGAGTGGCAGACATCATGCGGACGCTGATTGTCTTTCGAGGCTCCCTCTACCAACAAGTGAATGTGACGCCGACAATTTCGATGAGTTTCTGGCCGCCATCGACGACATTCTTTTTCCTGATCTGGCCACCTTCCGGGAAGAGCAGCGTGACGACCGCAGCCTGGATGCCCTCTTCGCCTCAGCTGCTCAGCCAACAGGCAACAATGGCTTTGTCATCCAAAGTGGCCTGCTCTACAAGAAGAATTATGCGGCTGATGGTGCCCGCCTCCTCTTAGTGGTCCCTAAAAATTTAAGAACCCACGTGCTCCGTGCTATGCACGACGACTCGACCGCTGGGCACCTGGGTTTCACCAGAACATACCACCGGATTCAGGGCCGATTCTACTGGACCAGTATGCGACGGGATATAGAGAAGTATGTGGCCAGTTGTAACAAGTGCCAGCAATTCAAGCGCCCTAATACTGCTCCGGTCGGACTCCTTCACCCTGTAGCGCCACCATCATCTCCTTTCGAAATGGTTGGAGTGGATCTTCTCGGCCCATTCCCGCGCTCAAGAAACGACAACCGTTGGATTATAGTCTGCGTCGACCATCTGACGCGCTATGCTGAAACCGCAGCGATGCCAACGGCCACGGCTCTTGATGTTTCGAGCTTCCTCCTATCCTCCGTTATACTCCGTCATGGACCCCCTCGTGTTATTGTGAGTGATCGCGGTCGCCAGTTCGTGGCCGACGTAGTCGAAGAGCTGTTGCGTCTCTGTGCTTGCCAGTTTCGCCACGCGACCCCGTATCACCCACAGACAAATGGTCTCGTCGAGTGCACTAACAGAACTTTGACCAACATGCTTTCGATGTACGTGGATTCCAGGCACAAAAATTGGGATGACATCTTGCCTTTTATCACATACGCCTACAACACCGCAAAGCATGAAACTACAGGCTACAGCCCTTTCTATCTTCTTTATGTTAGACCACCCCGCAACTTCCTTGACACCATTCTACCTTTTACTCCTCATGGGGACTCTTCTATTGCCCAGACTCTCTGCCGCGCTGAGGAAGCACGCCGCATAGCTCAACTCCGTACGTTGGCATCCCAGGACCACTCCAAGATCCGCTACGATTCAAGACATAAGAATGTGTCATACGACAAAGGGGACATTGTATGGCTTTGGACACCACTTCGCAAGCGCGGACTGTGCCAGAAGTTTCTGGCTCGTTACACCGGGCCTTTCGTCATCACCGATCGCCTAAGTGATGTAACCTACTCGATTGCTCGGCTCGTGTCCAATGGCTACCGGTCTAAGAAGACGCAGCTTGTTCACGTCGCTCGCCTGAAACGCTGTCATCCACGTGACTCCGAGTGGACGTAACAGTTACTCGCCCAGCGGGCTTCGTCTGTGAAGGGAGGAGTGTTACGCAAAAGCTACGGCAAGGACGGAGGAAGAGGAGAACGAAGTGCGCTTGTCTTGGTAGCGGCTCGGTGTCGGCGTGGCCCCTTATCATCAATTCATCTGTAAAATAAACGCACCCCATCGTAACAGTTTATTTGTCTTGGTCTTCTGACGCAAGAGATGCCGACAGCAACCGGATATCTCGACGGACATCCGGTGACGGTGCTGCGAGATTCCGGTTGAAATACTGTAGTCGTCAGGCGTTCGCTAGTACAGAAAAAGAATTTCACCGGTATCATGCGTACCGTTTACCTTCTGGACGGCTCATTTAAGCAGCTCCCAGAGGCAAAAGTCTACGTAGAGTCTCCTTTCTTCCGAGGAACGACGCTGGCACTCTGCATGGAAAAGCCACTCTATGACGTTGTTCTTGGGAACATCAATGGGGTGCTCCACCCCACTCGTTCTGACATGTCACGTGACCCGTCGGGTGTTTCAAGAGAGCATAAAGAGTCGGCACCAGCAGAGGAGCCTGTTCGACACCAAAGCGTGTCCCAAGATGGAACAACCTTGAGCGCAGCTACAACAAGGGGAACCAAGGAAACGAAGTTATCTGCTGCTTCGAACGCACTAGATGTAAGTCCACGAGTTCTGGAAGAGTTGCAGTGAGGCGACCATACCTTGGAGGGTTGTTTTTCGTTGATCGGGAAGGCAACGACAAAGCGATCAGCAAACGTAGAATTTGTTTTGACCAAGGGGATTCTTTACCGACGCTACAGATCTCTGACGAGGAAGGAAGTGGACCAACTGGTTATTCCCCAAAGCCTGCGCCAGTTCGTCCTTAAGATGGCGCACGAAGGAGTTTTGGCCGGCCACCAAGGTATCAAACGCACCACTGATAGAATACTAGAAGAGTTCTATTGGCCAGGCGTTCAGGCTGAGGTGACACGATTTGTGCGCTCATGTGACATCTGTCAGCATACTGTTTCGAAGCACCTAGTCGGACGCGTCCCCCTAGGGAACATGCCGGTGATTGACACGCCGTTCCAACGTGTGGCGATTGATGTAATCGGGCCACTCTCACCAACATCGGCAACAGGAAATCGCTATATACTAACAGTGGTGGACTGCGCAACACGCTATCCTGACGCCGTTGCATTACCAAGCATTGAAACGGAGAGGATAGCAGAAGCGCTGGTGGAAATGTTCTCGCGTGTGGGAATTCCACGGGAAATCGTGAGCGACCGAGGTCGACCGTTCACTTCAAGTTTGATGCAAAAACTGAGCAGGCTATTGTCCTTCCGGCATTTGCCTACAATACCAAAGCACCCTTTGGCAAATGGCCGTGTTGAGCACTTTATAGGCCCGTTAAAGCAAATGATACGGCGCATGTGCCAGGAAAGTCCAAAGAATTGGGTAGTTACTTGGCGCCATTATTATTTGCTTATAGAGAGGTGCCTCCGTCCGGTCTCGGCTTTTCTGCTTTTGACCTACTGTATGGTCGATACATTAGAGGTCCAATGGCCATACTGAAGGAAATATGGACACGAGACACTCTTGATGCAGAAACAAGGACCACCTATGGTTATGTTATGGAACTTCGCGAACGTTTACCAGAAACGTGCAGAATTGCTCACGAGGAGCTGCAGAAAGTCAAGCTGCCACAGAAGAAATGTTACGATCGCAAAGCCAAGCCACGTCAGTTCTGCGCTGGAGACAAGGTTTTATTACTGCAACCCTCGGAAAACAACAAGCTAACTCTAACGTGGCAAGGCCCATTCCCTGTATTAGCGAAACATAGTGCAATAGACTATATTGTTGATCTTGGAACCCACACCAGTCTGTTCCACATCAACCTCCTGAAAACGTATGAGGAGACACAACCTTCGACGGACACAGTGGGACGCGCAGCTGTCACCTTGAAGACAGAACAACAGGAAGAGGAACCGGAACAGCCGTTCCTCTCACTTAATCAGCGCGATACCTACCGTGACCTTGGACTATGGACACCTTGGACTATGGAGCGAGAGGTCTGTGGAACGAGAAGCCCTTGTCCTCTTGTGCGCTCTCCAGAAATGCCCCGCAACCAGTTTGTACTTCAGAGGGGTGACCTACCACTCGCCTACAAGAATTGGTAGAATATACAACGGGTAGCGAATGTGTAGGCACGGACTAAATGAGCAGAGTGTCAATTTACAGAGTGAAGTCTCCGGGGGTCTTTAAGGACAATAAACTGAACTGAACTGAACTGAAGTGCGCCTACTGCATTTACTGCGTTTGTGACCACTTCATCAACTACTTATGTACGTGTGGAAAAACTCTTACATGTGAACACTTTCTGCCTTACGGACTGCGAACTTTACCCATGCACGTGCCTTGAAAAGTTGTTTAAATGAAACAACTTTCTAAAGTGGGGGGTAAAATGTCATATGTAAGTGCCGCGAGGTGCCGCTGGAGGGTCGCAGCGGCCACCCAAGCTCTTGGAAGAAGAAGTGAACGGGTGCACGAGCACGGCGGCACGAGACGAGCTCGCAGTGTTCGAGCCAGGCGGGCAGCAGTGCCGAGCTCATGGGGCGAACGAGGCGAGAGGACCTGCCTGGCGAGACGTCCGTGGCAAGGTGCGGAGGATCGCGGAGCCGGGCGTGGACGAGGGCGTCCGAGGAAACAGGGCTCCTGCTGCCAGTGCTCGAGGCGCTGGCTGACCCGAGTGCCACCGGTCCCTGAGCTGCTGCACCTGAGCTGTGCGCAGCAGCGTTCGTCTGCCACAGATGTTGCTGTGCTAGACGCGGTCCTCACGTGCGACCGCCGCACGTGGATTGCGAGCGGCGTACGAGCTGGCCACCGAGGTCGTCTGGACAAGGCGTTCCCTGCCTGCTGTCGTTGCTGCTCCTGAGCGTGCCGAGCCCGAGAACCGTGCTGGACGGGGCCTGAACGTGTCGTCGTCTCAGTCGGCTCGAGCACGGGTGAATCCGCAGCGCCTTGAACGACGGAAGCGTGAGCCTCGAAACACGGGACTGTCACAGCCCGCTTATACTCGTGTGCTGTGCGTGTGTGGACACACTGACTGCCGCTACGCAAATCATCAGCTATCTTTGTATATATATTTTTAGGGTTCTTTTCCATTTTGATAAATGCTCCAAAACGACTCTCTGTCTTTCTTCCGCGTCACTGCGCACTGGCGAAAGTGCCGAATAGTCCCAAACACCATAACCACAAACTTTTTTTAAATCCCAGAGCAGCCCACATGCCCTCAAAGGGAGACAAAAAATACTAAATAATTTAAAACTGACAGGGTACTTTTACACCTTTTATCTCCAAGTCATTCAGACGACTGTATTGTTCAAGTTCATCATTTTTTGCGTCTTACGCCTGTTTTCCTTTCTGAGATCTTCCTTATTTTTTAAAAGTTCACCAACTTCCTTTTTAAGTGCTTTAACTTAGGAGCTATTCACAGTTGTCTCGTCGCAGGTATCGCTACAGAACTTGATGCTTTCTTGAACAGAGTGCAGTTCATGCCTCATTTCTCGCTTAAAGTCCTCAAGTGCTTTCATGAGTTCGTTTGACATGTTTAAAATTACAAGTCACCGTACAAGGCTGTAATCAGGTTCAGTTTTGGCAGCAGTGCGCGAAGTATGGTCAAAAAGATGCTGTAAAAAATTAATCGTTTACCTGCAAAATCAGGGAAATATGGTACAATGCTTCCGGGCCTGCACACTGCTGCCAAAGTGAAGAGCAGCTTGATTTGGTGTCCCTGTTAAAGAAAGCCGTTATTAGAAATCCCCCGCAGGTAGGTCGGAACAGTGATATGCCAATCGCTGTGATGACACGGCGATGCCCTTCCTATAACGATACGCCAGCCACGGTGCAGCTCCACAGTAGATGAACGCCGCAGTGATTCCGTTAAAGCAGGGAAATTTAGTACGATGCTTTCGGCACGCGCACTGCTGTCAAATTATATATATATATATATATATATATATATTTATATATATTGTAATGAAGTTGAAGCACAAGCTGGGTAACACAGGACAAAGGGGAAAAGAAGAGAGAGAGAAGACTACAGCCGGCCCAGTGAACGGGTGCTGTGTCTCTGTCGTCTTGATTCCTTTACAATGGCACATTCGACAGGACACTGAGACTTCTGAAGGCCTCGTGCCGAGCATCGCAAGCGGACGGACACTACCGGGACCGCATTCGTCGCCGTGTAAGGAAGAAGTGCGTCGTGTAGAGCTCCGCAGCCGGATCGCCAGCGCTACTGAAGTGGGGCTCGGATTCGACGCTGTTCCTGGCACGCCTGGCTAAACCTACGCTGCTGTGTATTCCTGGCGGCGTCCTTCGTGTCATCCACAGCCGTGCTAGACTTCCTTGTCATAATTGGTGGAGGTTTGCTGGGTCTCCTGTAATCCTGGAATTGCGCAGCCGGATCCTCCCTGCCATCATGACCTCCGCAAGCGCCACGAGCTTAACACCACCTGCTCCCCAGTCCTCCGTATGCCACGGAACACTCCGTCAGCGGGACCCTCCCATCTTTAGCGGTGCTGATGACCACGACGTTGATGACTGGCTATCATCATACGAACGCGTCAGTCTTAATAACAAACGGTATGACCCCACGAAATTGAACACCGTCCCTTTTTACTTCACCGGAATTGCCCACTTGTGGTTTCGCAACCACGAAAGCGAAGTCCGAAGCTGGACTGTGTTCAAGACAAAGTTCAGCGAGATCTTCGGCCGCCCTGCTGTTCAAAAGCTTCGTGCCGAACAGCGTCTGCAGTCGCGCTCTCCGCAGCCTGGTGAGACCTTTACGAGCTACATCGAAGATGTCATCGCTCTCCGCAAACGCGTCGATGCATCCATGACTGAGGGCACTAAAATGAAGCATATACTCAAGGGCATCGACGAGGACGCGTTTCAGATGCTCATTTCAAAGAGCCCCTCCACTGTTTCCCAAGTAATTGAACTCTGCCAAAGCTATGACGAGCTGCGCCGTCAACGCCTCCTCACCCGCCGTCCTGTTCCCCATCAGGAATCGTTGTCCGGCTTGACCTCTCTTTTTCACGATTCCAACCTCCTCTCGCAGATCAAGGATTTCGTCCGGGAAGAAGTTGCTCGCCAGCTCTCCCTTATCTCCAACGCGCCGGGGTCCAATTCGTCCCTTAGTCCGACCCTACGACACGTTATAGAAGAACAAGTGTCCCAGGTCCTTCCTCTGGAGCGGTCGCTTCAACTCGCGCCCCACTAACTTACGCCGATGCCGTCGCACGACCACGCCCACCGACGTTCCGGGCTCCACCTCCGATGCCTAGCCCTGTTTTTACCTCCACGCCACCACGACCTCCAGTGCATCGAGCAATTAATCCCTGGCGCACAGCGGACAATCGGCCCATCTGCTGTTCGTGTGGTATTCCCAGACACGTTGCACGCCTGTGCCGCCGCCGTCCACTTCATCCACGTGACGACCCACGCACAGCAGCTTACGACCATCCGCGTTGTCTTACGCTCCAGACCGCGATTTACCTCTTCCCCGCCCTAGCCTTCGCCCAGTTTCTGGCCGCCGTTCTCCTTCTTCTCGTCGTCGCTTGCTCTCTCCGATGCGTCGACGTCCCTCTACCGCTGACACGGAAAACTAAGCGGCGCAGTTCCTGAGGCAAGAACTACGTCATCGTCGCAAAGCTCAAGCCCTCTTCTTTCGCCGCCCAACGTTATTGATGTCGCTGTTGAAGGTGTCTCTGTGCTTGCCCTCATTGACACAGGTGCCGCCATATCTGTGATTGCCGAAAAACTATGCCGCTCAATACGAAAAGTCACGACGCCTTTCTTTGGTCCATTACTCCACAGGGCCACAGCACAGGACGTCCAGCCGGTGGCTGCGTGTACCGCCAGACTTGAAATTCAAGGAGTGCTCTACATCGTCGAGTTCTTCGTTCTTCCCCACTGTTCCCACGATATTATTTTAGGTTGGGATTTTCTCTCTCGTCACCAAGCTGTCATTGATTGCTCCCGTGCAGAAGTCACCTTCTCTTCGCTTGGCCATGCCACATCTGACAACGTTTCGCTTTCCTGCACCAAGTTATCCCTGACTGACGTCATCCACATACCCCCGCACGCATCCGTTCTGGCACCTGTATCCTGTTCCGTTGCCTCCGACTCTACCGTACTCTTCACTCCTTCCACTGCTTTCGTTCGTCGCCACATCTCACCACTCCCAACCGCGATGCTTGGCCTTCAAGCAGGTACGACTCACCTTCCTGTCTACAACCACTTCCCATTCCAGATTACGTTGCTTCGTGGTGAATCTCTCGGCACTGTGGAGCCTTACGACACCATTACCGCGTTGGAACTTCCTACTGGATCGTCCGAGGTCAACACCCTCTCCGGTAGTCCCGTACCTGCCACATCGCCTAAAGACGTTTTCAGCCACGTCATCGACAACGCCTTAAACCCCAAGCAGCGCCATGACCTCCTCTGTCTACTCGACAAATTTCTCCCTGCTATTGACAGCCATAGCACTTCTCTTGGTCGAACGACAACTATATGCCACCGGAGTGACACCGGTGCTCACTCAGCGCTACGACAGGGACCATACCGTGTGTCTTCGACAGAACGACGCGTCATTGATGAGCAAGTAGGTGAAATGCTCAAGCGTGGTGTCGTTGAACCATCCGACAGTCCATGGGCATCGCCAGTTGTTCTGGTTAAAAATAAGGATGGCTCGATCCGCTTTTGCCTGGACTACCGTCACCTAAACAAAATAACCAGAAAAGATGTTTATTCATTGCGACGGATCGATGATGCCTTAGACTGCTTACAAGGTGCAGAGTTTTTTTCCTCCCTCGATCTACGCTCTGGTTATTGGCAGGTGCCTATGGCTGCAGACGATAAGCCTAAAACAACTTTCATCACACCAGATGGCTTATACGAATTTCGTGTGATGCCAATCGGCCTTTGCAACGCGCCCGCGACTTTTGAGCAGATGATGGATACTATTCTTCGAGGCCTCAAATAGAACACGTGCTTGTGTTATTTGGATGATGTAGTAGTGTTTGCACCAGATTTTGCTAGTCACCTCGATCGCTTGGAGCAGGTTTTACGCTGTCTCAGTGACGCTGGCCTCCAACTCAACCTGAAAAAATTACACTTGGGGGCACGCAAGCTGACAATTCTCGGACACGTCTTGTCGATGGACGGTGTTCTTCCCGATGCTGCAAAGCTCCGTGCTGTTAAAGAATTCCCAAAGCCAACGTCTCTAAAAGACTTGCGTAGTTTCATTGGCCTCTGCTCGTACTTACGCCGCTTCATTTGAAATTTCGCTTCGATTATGCCAACGCTCACAGAGCTACTTAAGGGAGACCCCAATCTTCCCGCGTGGTCCCCGGCTTGCGACGAGGCCTTCGCGACGCTACGTCGCCTGCTTACAACACCACCAATACTGCGCTATTTCGATCCAACTGCTCCCACGGAAATCCATACGGATGCTAACGGCGTTGGTCTTGGTGCTGTGCTCGCCCAGCGGAAGCCCGGCTACCAAGAACATGTTGTTGCTTACGCGAGCCGCACTCTTACGAAAGCTGAAGCGAATTATTCAGTCACGGAAAAAGAATGTCTAGCGATAATCTGGGCCATTACAAAGTTTTGTCCATACCTGTACGGCCGGTCCTTCGATGTTGTAACCGATCACCACGCACATTGCTGGTTGTCGTCCCTCAAGGATCCCTGCGGCCGCCTATCCCGGTGGGCGCTGAGGCTCCAAGAGTACGACATCCGGGTTGTCTATCGCTGAGGCAAGAAGCACGCCGATGCCGATGCTCTCTCACGCTCGCCTGTCCACACTGACATTGTCAGTGTCTCCGACCTAGACGACCCACTTCCCCCATTCGCTTCTGTCGACATGACTTTGGAGCAGCGCAAGGACTCCTGGATTTCATCTTTGATAGATTACATATCTGATTCACCTGAACGCCCACCATCCCTGCGCACTTCGCCATCCGCGACGGCATCGTATATCGCCGTAACTACAGTTCCGACGGCCGCAAATGGTTGCTTGTAATACCCCGACAGCTCCGCACTGATGTATGCGCCGCTTTCCGCGCCGACCCTCAGAGTGCACACGCTGGTCTCTTCAAGACCTACACCAGACTACGTCATAGGTCTTATTGGCGCGGTATGTACACATTTGTGCAAAGTTACATTCGCTCTTGCACAAAATGTCAACGCCGCAAACCTGATCCTTGACGCTCGTCTGGACCAATGCAACCTTTGCCGTGCCCTTCACGACCCTTTGACCGGGTTGGAATAGACCTATATGGACTTCTGCCATACACCGCTGCTGGCAATCACTGGGTCATTGTAGCTATAGACCACCTCACGAGGTATGCCAAAATGGCCGCTCTACCCGCCGCGACGGCTCGTGATGTTGCCTCCTTCCTGCTTCAACGCTTCGTTCTACGTCACGGCGCTCCCCGCGAACTACTGAGCGACCGAGGCCGCGTCTTTCTCGCCGATGACCTTCAAGAACTTCTCACTGAATGCCGCAATATTCACCGCTGTGCCACCTAATATCACCCGCAAACAAATGGATTGGCGACATGCTTTCGATGTATGTCGCCTCCTACCACACCAACTGGGACCTCATCCTTCCCTATGTCACGTACGCCTAAAATACAGCACCCCAGGCAACGACGGGCTTTTCTCCCTTCTTTCTTCTATATGGCGGAGAACCGTCATTTCCCATTGACACTATTCTTTCTTACCGTCCCGATTTATCAGAGGGTACACCGGTTTCCGAAGCCGCTCGGTATGCGGAAGAATGTCAGCAACTAGCTCGCTCCCTTACAACGCAAGAACAAGCGCTACAGAAATTTCGTCATGATGATGGGAGCCCCCACACCGAGTTTTCGCCTGACGCTCTCGTTTGGTTGTGAGTGCCTCCTACTTCGACACCAGGTGTCTCCTCCAAGTTTGTATCCCGATACCATGGACCCTACTGGGTTCTGCAGCAAACTTCTCCGGTGAACTACGTCATCGAACCTCTGACGCCCCCTACGGACCTGCGTCGCCC